>NW_024056409.1:0-85971 GCF_013401445.1 Tripterygium wilfordii
CTATTCGCTTCTTTATCCATTGAAACCTTGTACGAAAGCTAAATTAGCAAGTGACTTCTAAGGCAATAAATGGAGTACAACGGTCCACTTTGAAGCTTTGGAATTGCTCAACTCTCTCCATAGACGTGCTTTTCACGTTTTTGTGCAATTTGAAACATAACTCGGTCTATTCGCTTCTTTATCCATTGAAACCTTGTACGAAAGCTAAATTAGCAAGTTAGACTTCTAAGGGCAATAAATGGAGTACAACGGTCCACTTTGAAGCTTTGGAATTGCTCAACTCTCTCCATAGACGTGCTTTTCACGTTTTTGTGCAATTTGAAACATAACTCGGTCTATTCGCTTCTTTATCCATTGAAACCTTGTACGAAAGCTAAATTAGCAAGTTAGACTTCTAAGGGCAATAAATGGAGTACAACGGTCCACTTTGAAGCTTTGGAATTGCTCAACTCTCTCCATAGACGTGCTTTTCACGTTTTTGTGCAATTTGAAACATAACTCGGTCTATTCGCTTCTTTATCCATTGAAACCTTGTACGAAAGCTAAATTAGCAAGTTAGACTTCTAAGAACAATAAATGGAGTACAACGGTCCACTTTGAAGCTTTGGAATTGCTCAACTCTCTCCATAGACGTGCTTTTCACGTTTTTGTGCAATTTGAAACATAACTCGGTCTATTCGCTTCTTTATCCATTGAAACCTTGTACGAAAGCTAAATTAGCAAGTTAGACTTCTAAGCAATAAATGGAGTACAACGGTCCACTTTGAAGCTTTGGAATTGCTCAACTCTCTCCATAGACGTGCTTTTCACGTTTTTGTGCAATTTGAAACATAACTCGGTCTATTCGCTTCTTTATCCATTGAAACCTTGTACGAAAGCTAAATTAGCAAGTTAGACTTCTAAGAACAATAAATGGAGTACAACGGTCCACTTTGAAGCTTTGGAATTGCTCAACTCTCTCCATAGACGTGCTTTTCACGTTTTTGTGCAATTTGAAACATAACTCGGTCTATTCGCTTCTTTATCCATTGAAACCTTGTACGAAAGCTAAATTAGCAAGTTAGACTTCTAAGCAATAAATGGAGTACAACGGTCCACTTTGAAGCTTTGGAATTGCTCAACTCTCTCCATAGACGTGCTTTTCACGTTTTTGTGCAATTTGAAACATAACTCGGTCTATTCGCTTCTTTATCCATTGAAACCTTGTACGAAAGCTAAATTAGCAAGTTAGACTTCTAACAATAAATGGAGTACAACGGTCCACTTTGAAGCTTTGGAATTGCTCAACTCTCTCCATAGACGTGCTTTTCACGTTTTTGTGCAATTTGAAACATAACTCGGTCTATTCGCTTCTTTATCCATTGAAACCTTGTACGAAAGCTAAATTAGCAAGTTAGACTTCTAAGAACAATAAATGGAGTACAACGGTCCACTTTGAAGCTTTGGAATTGCTCAACTCTCTCCATAGACGTGCTTTTCACGTTTTTGTGCAATTTGAAACATAACTCGGTCTATTCGCTTCTTTATCCATTGAAACCTTGTACGAAAGCTAAATTAGCAAGTTAGACTTCTAAGGGCAATAAATGGAGTACAACGGTCCACTTTGAAGCTTTGGAATTGCTCAACTCTCTCCATAGACGTGCTTTTCACGTTTTTGTGCAATTTGAAACATAACTCGGTCTATTCGCTTCTTTATCCATTGAAACCTTGTACGAAAGCTAAATTAGCAAGTTAGACTTCTAAGGGCAATAAATGGAGTACAACGGTCCACTTTGAAGCTTTGGAATTGCTCAACTCTCTCCATAGACGTGCTTTTCACGTTTTTGTGCAATTTGAAACATAACTCGGTCTATTCGCTTCTTTATCCATTGAAACCTTGTACGAAAGCTAAATTAGCAAGTTAGACTTCTAAGAATAAATGGAGTACAACGGTCCACTTTGAAGCTTTGGAATTGCTCAACTCTCTCCATAGACGTGCTTTTCACGTTTTTGTGCAATTTGAAACATAACTCGGTCTATTCGCTTCTTTATCCATTGAAACCTTGTACGAAAGCTAAATTAGCAAGTTAGACTTCTAAGGGCAATAAATGGAGTACAACGGTCCACTTTGAAGCTTTGGAATTGCTCAACTCTCTCCATAGACGTGCTTTTCACGTTTTTGTGCAATTTGAAACATAACTCGGTCTATTCGCTTCTTTATCCATTGAAACCTTGTACGAAAGCTAAATTAGCAAGTTAGACTTCTAAGAATAAATGGAGTACAACGGTCCACTTTGAAGCTTTGGAATTGCTCAACTCTCTCCATAGACGTGCTTTTCACGTTTTTGTGCAATTTGAAACATAACTCGGTCTATTCGCTTCTTTATCCATTGAAACCTTGTACGAAAGCTAAATTAGCAAGTTAGACTTCTAAGGGCAATAAATGGAGTACAACGGTCCACTTTGAAGCTTTGGAATTGCTCAACTCTCTCCATAGACGTGCTTTTCACGTTTTTGTGCAATTTGAAACATAACTCGGTCTATTCGCTTCTTTATCCATTGAAACCTTGTACGAAAGCTAAATTAGCAAGTTAGACTTCTAAGGCAATAAATGGAGTACAACGGTCCACTTTGAAGCTTTGGAATTGCTCAACTCTCTCCATAGACGTGCTTTTCACGTTTTTGTGCAATTTGAAACATAACTCGGTCTATTCGCTTCTTTATCCATTGAAACCTTGTACGAAAGCTAAATTAGCATTAGACTTCTAAGAACAATAAATGGAGTACAACGGTCCACTTTGAAGCTTTGGAATTGCTCAACTCTCTCCATAGACGTGCTTTTCACGTTTTTGTGCAATTTGAAACATAACTCGGTCTATTCGCTTCTTTATCCATTGAAACCTTGTACGAAAGCTAAATTAGCAAGTTAGACTTCTAAGGGCAATAAATGGAGTACAACGGTCCACTTTGAAGCTTTGGAATTGCTCAACTCTCTCCATAGACGTGCTTTTCACGTTTTTGTGCAATTTGAAACATAACTCGGTCTATTCGCTTCTTTATCCATTGAAACCTTGTACGAAAGCTAAATTAGCAAGTTAGACTTCTAAGGGCAATAAATGGAGTACAACGGTCCACTTTGAAGCTTTGGAATTGCTCAACTCTCTCCATAGACGTGCTTTTCACGTTTTTGTGCAATTTGAAACATAACTCGGTCTATTCGCTTCTTTATCCATTGAAACCTTGTACGAAAGCTAAATTAGCAAGTTAGACTTCTAAGAACAATAAATGGAGTACAACGGTCCACTTTGAAGCTTTGGAATTGCTCAACTCTCTCCATAGACGTGCTTTTCACGTTTTTGTGCAATTTGAAACATAACTCGGTCTATTCGCTTCTTTATCCATTGAAACCTTGTACGAAAGCTAAATTAGCAAGTTAGACTTCTAAGGCAATAAATGGAGTACAACGGTCCACTTTGAAGCTTTGGAATTGCTCAACTCTCTCCATAGACGTGCTTTTCACGTTTTTGTGCAATTTGAAACATAACTCGGTCTATTCGCTTCTTTATCCATTGAAACCTTGTACGAAAGCTAAATTAGCAAGTTAGACTTCTAAGGCAATAAATGGAGTACAACGGTCCACTTTGAAGCTTTGGAATTGCTCAACTCTCTCCATAGACGTGCTTTTCACGTTTTTGTGCAATTTGAAACATAACTCGGTCTATTCGCTTCTTTATCCATTGAAACCTTGTACGAAAGCTAAATTAGCAAGTTAGACTTCTAAGAACAATAAATGGAGTACAACGGTCCACTTTGAAGCTTTGGAATTGCTCAACTCTCTCCATAGACGTGCTTTTCACGTTTTTGTGCAATTTGAAACATAACTCGGTCTATTCGCTTCTTTATCCATTGAAACCTTGTACGAAAGCTAAATTAGCAAGTTAGACTTCTAAGAACAAATGGAGTACAACGGTCCACTTTGAAGCTTTGGAATTGCTCAACTCTCTCCATAGACGTGCTTTTCACGTTTTTGTGCAATTTGAAACATAACTCGGTCTATTCGCTTCTTTATCCATTGAAACCTTGTACGAAAGCTAAATTAGCAAGTTAGACTTCTAAGAATAAATGGAGTACAACGGTCCACTTTGAAGCTTTGGAATTGCTCAACTCTCTCCATAGACGTGCTTTTCACGTTTTTGTGCAATTTGAAACATAACTCGGTCTATTCGCTTCTTTATCCATTGAAACCTTGTACGAAAGCTAAATTAGCAAGTTAGACTTCTAAGGGCAATAAATGGAGTACAACGGTCCACTTTGAAGCTTTGGAATTGCTCAACTCTCTCCATAGACGTGCTTTTCACGTTTTTGTGCAATTTGAAACATAACTCGGTCTATCGCTTCTTATCAATTGAAACCTTGTACGAAAGCTAAATTAGCATTTTAGACTACTAAGAACAATAAATGGAGTGCTACGGTCCACTTGATGCTTTGGAATTGCTCAAACTCTCTCCATAGACGTGCTTTTCACGTTTTTGTGCAATTTGAAACATAACTCGGTCTATTCGCTTCTTTATCCATTGAAACCGTGTACGAAAGCTAAATTAGCAAGTTAGACTTCTAAGGGCAATAAATGGAGTACAACGGTCCACTCTTTGAAGCTTTGGAATTGCTCAACTCTCTCCATAGACTTGCTTTTCACGTTTTTGTGCAATTTGAAACATAACTCGGTCTATTCGCTTCTTTATCCATTGAAACCTTGTACGAAAGCTAAATTAGCAAGTGAGACTTCTAAGGGCAATAAATGGGAGTACAACGGTCCACTTTGAAGCTTTGGAATTGCTCAACTCTCTCCATAGACGTGCTTTTCACGTTTTTGTTGCAATTTGAAACATAACTCGGTCTATTCGCTTCTTTATCCATTGAAACCTTGTACAAAAGCTAAATTAGCATTTTAGACTTCAAGAACAATAAATGGAGTGCAACGGTCCACTTTGATGCTTTGGAATTGCTCAACTCTCTCCATAGACGTGCTTTTCACGTTTTTGTGCAATTTGAAACATAACTCGGTCTATTCGCTTCTTTATCCATTGAAACCTTGTACGAAAGCTAAATTAGCAAGTTAGACTTCTAAGGGCAATAAATGGAGTACAACGGTCCACTTTGAAGCTTTGAAATTGCTCAACTCTCTCCATAGACGTGCTTTTCACGTTTTTTGTGCAATTTGAAACATAACTCTGTCTATTGCTTCTTTATCCATTGAAACCTTGTACGGAAAGCTAAATAGCAAGTAGACTTCTTAAGGGCAATAAATGTAGTACAACGGTCCACTTTGAAGCTTTGGAATTGCCTCAAACTCTCTCCATAGACGTGCTTTTCACGTTTTTGTGCAATTGAAACATAACTCGGTCTATTCGCTTCTTTATCCATTGAAACCTTGTACGAAAGCTAAATTAGCAAGTTATACTTCTAAGGGCAATAAATGGAGTACAACGGTCCACTTTGAAGCTTTGGAATTGCTCAACTCTCTCCATAGACGTGCTTTTCACGTTTTTTGTGCAATTTGAAAACATAACTCGGTCTATTCGCTTCTTTATCCATTGAAACCTTGTACGAAAGCTAAATTAGTAAGTTTAGACTTCTAAGAACACTCAATGGAGTACAACGGTCCACTTTGAAGCTTCGGAATTGCTTAACTCTCTCCATAGACGTGCTTTTCACGTTTTTGTGCAATTTGAAACATAACTCGATCTATTCGCTTCTTTATCCATTGAAACCTTGTACGAAAGCTAAATTAGCAAGTTAGACTTCTAAGAACACTCAATGGAGTACAACGGTCCACTTTAAAGCTTTGGAATTGCTTAACTCTCTCCATGGACGTGCTTTTTCACGTTTTTGTGCAATTTGAAACATAACTCGAGTCTATTCGCTTCTTTATCCATTGAAACCTTGTACGAAAGCTAAATTAGCAAGTTAGACTTCTAAGGGCAATAAATGGAGTACAACGGTCCACTTTGAAGCTTTGGAATTGCTCAACTCTCTCCATAGACGTGCTTTTCACGTTTTTGTGCAATTTGAAACATAACTCGGTCTATTCGCTTCTTATCAATTGAAACCTTGTACGAAAGCTAAATTAGCATTTTAGACTACTAAGAACAATAAATGGAGTGCTACGGTCCACTTTGATGCTTTGGAATTGCTCAACTCTCTCCATAGACGTGCTTTTCACGTTTTTGTGCAATTTGAAACATAACTCGGTCTATTCGCTTCTTTATCCATTGAAACCTTGTACGAAAGCTAAATTAGCAAGTTAGACTTCTAAGGGCAATAAATGGAGTACAACGGTCCACTTTGAAGCTTTGGAATTGCTCAGCTCTCTCCATAGACTTGCTTTTCACGTTTTTGTGCAATTTGAAACATAACTCGGTCTATTCGCTTCTTTATCCATTGAAACCTTGTACGAAAGCTAAATTAGCAAGTTAGACTTCTAAGGGCAATAAATGGAGTACAACGGTCCACTTTGAAGCTTTGGAATTGCTCAACTCTCTCCATAGACGTGCTTTTCACGTTTTTGTGCAATTTGAAACATAACTCGGTCTATTCGCTTCTTATCAATTGAAACCTTGTACGAAAGCTAAATTAGCATTTTAGACTACTAAGAACAATAAATGGAGTGCTACGGTCCACTTTGATGCTTTGGAATTGCTCAACTCTCTCCATAGACGTGCTTTTCACGTTTTTGTGCAATTTGAAACATAACTCGGTCTATTCGCTTCTTTATCCATTGAAACCTTGTACGAAAGCTAAATTAGCAAGTTAGACTTCTAAGGGCAATAAATGGAGTACAACGGTCCACTTTGAAGCTTTGGAATTGCTCAACTCTCTCCATAGACTTGCTTTTCACGTTTTTGTGCAATTTGAAACATAACTCGGTCTATTCGCTTCTTTATCCATTGAAACCTTGTACGAAAGCTAAATTAGCAAGTGAGACTTCTAAGGGCAATAAATGGAGTACAACGGTCCACTTTGAAGCTTTGGAATTGCTCAACTCTCTCCATAGACGTGCTTTTCACGTTTTTGTGCAATTTGAAACATAACTCGGTCTATTCGCTTCTTTATCCATTGAAACCTTGTACAAAAGCTAAATTAGCATTTTAGACTTCTAAGAACAATAAATGGAGTGCAACGGTCCACTTTGATGCTTTGGAATTGCTCAACTCTCTCCATAGACGTGCTTTTCACGTTTTTGTGCAATTTGAAACATAACTCGGTCTATTCGCTTCTTTATCCATTGAAACCTTGTACGAAAGCTAAATTAGCAAGTTAGACTTCTAAGGGCAATAAATGGAGTACAACGGTCCACTTTGAAGCTTTGAAATTGCTCAACTCTCTCCATAGACGTGCTTTTCACGTTTTTGTGCAATTTGAAACATAACTCTGTCTATTTGCTTCTTTATCCATTGAAACCTTGTACGAAAGCTAAATTAGCAAGTTAGACTTCTAAGGGCAATAAATGTAGTACAACGGTCCACTTTGAAGCTTTGGAATTGCTCAACTCTCTCCATAGACGTGCTTTTCACGTTTTTGTGCAATTTGAAACATAACTCGGTCTATTCGCTTCTTTATCCATTGAAACCTTGTACGAAAGCTAAATTAGCAAGTTATACTTCTAAGGGCAATAAATGGAGTACAACGGTCCACTTTGAAGCTTTGGAATTGCTCAACTCTCTCCATAGACGTGCTTTTCACGTTTTTGTGCAATTTGAAACATAACTCGGTCTATTCGCTTCTTTATCCATTGAAACCTTGTACGAAAGCTAAATTAGTAAGTTAGACTTCTAAGAACACTCAATGGAGTACAACGGTCCACTTTGAAGCTTTGGAATTGCTTAACTCTCTCCATAGACGTGCTTTTCACGTTTTTGTGCAATTTGAAACATAAATCGGTCTATTCGCTTCTTTATCCATTGAAACCTTGTACGAAAGCTAAATTAGCAAGTTAGACTTCTAAGAACACTCAATGGAGTACAACGGTCCACTTTGAAGCTTTGGAATTGCTTAACTCTCTCCATAGACGTGCTTTTCACGTTTTTGTGCAATTTGAAACATAACTCGGTCTATTCGCTTCTTTATCCATTGAAACCTTGTACGAAAGCTAAATTAGCAAGTTAGACTTCTAAGGGCAATAAATGGAGTACAACGGTCCACTTTGAAGCTTTGGAATTGCTCAACTCTCTCCATAGACGTGCTTTTCACGTTTTTGTGCAATTTGAAACATAACTCGGTCTATTCGCTTCTTATCAATTGAAACCTTGTACGAAAGCTAAATTAGCATTTTAGACTACTAAGAACAATAAATGGAGTGCTACGGTCCACTTTGATGCTTTGGAATTGCTCAACTCTCTCCATAGACGTGCTTTTCACGTTTTTGTGCAATTTGAAACATAACTCGGTCTATTCGCTTCTTTATCCATTGAAACCTTGTACGAAAGCTAAATTAGCAAGTTAGACTTCTAAGGGCAATAAATGGAGTACAACGGTCCACTTTGAAGCTTTGGAATTGCTCAGCTCTCTCCATAGACTTGCTTTTCACGTTTTTGTGCAATTTGAAACATAACTCGGTCTATTCGCTTCTTTATCCATTGAAACCTTGTACGAAAGCTAAATTAGCAAGTTATACTTCTAAGGGCAATAAATGGAGTACAACGGTCCACTTTGAAGCTTTGGAATTGCTCAACTCTCTCCATAGACGTGCTTTTCACGTTTTTGTGCAATTTGAAACATAACTCGGTCTATTCGCTTCTTATCAATTGAAACCTTGTACGAAAGCTAAATTAGCATTTAGACTACTAAGAACAATAAATGGAGTGCTACGGTCCACTTTGATGCTTTGGAATTGCTCAACTCTCTCCATAGACGTGCTTTTCACGTTTTTGTGCAATTTGAAACATAACTCGGTCTATTCGCTTCTTTATCCATTGAAACCTTGTACGAAAGCTAAATTAGCAAGTTAGACTTCTAAGGGCAATAAATGGAGTACAACGGTCCACTTTGAAGCTTTGGAATTGCTCAACTCTCTCCATAGACTTGCTTTTCACGTTTTTTGTGCAATTTGAAACATAACTCGGTCTATTCGCTTCTTTATCCATTGAAACCTTGTACGAAAGCTAAATTAGCAAGTTAGACTTCTAAGGGCAATAAATGGAGTACAACGGTCCACTTTAAAGCTTTGGAATTGCTCAACTCTCTCCATAGACGTGCTTTTCACGTTTTTGTGCAATTTGAAACATAACTCGGTCTATTCGCTTCTTTATCCATTGAAACCCTGTACGAAAGCTAAATTTGCAAGTTAGACTTCTAAGAACACTCAATGGAGTACAACGGTCCACTTTGAAGCTTTGGAATTGCTTAACTCTCTCCATAGACGTGCTTTTCACGTTTTTGTGCAATTTGAAACATAACTCGGTCTATTCGCTTCTTTATCCATTGAAACCTTGTACGAAAGCTAAATTAGCAAGTGAGACTTCTAAGGGCAATAAATGGAGTACAACGGTCCACTTTGAAGCTTTGGAATTGCTCAACTCTCTCCATAGACGTGCTTTTCACGTTTTTGTGCAATTTGAAACATAACTCGGTCTATTCGCTTCTTATCAATTGAAACCTTGTACGAAAGCTAAATTAGCATTTTAGACTACTAAGAACAATAAATGGAGTGCTACGGTCCACTTTGATGCTTTGGAATTGCTCAACTCTCTCCATAGACGTGCTTTTCACGTTTTTGTGCAATTTGAAACATAACTCGGTCTATTCGCTTCTTTATCCAATGAAACCCTGTACGAAAGCTAAATTAGCAAGTTAGACTTCTTAGAACAATAAATGGAGTACAACGGTCCACTTTGAAGCTTTGGAATTGCTCAACTCTCTCCATAGACGTGCTTTTCACTTTTTGTGCAATTTGAAACATAACTCGGTCTATTCGCTTCTTTATCCATTGAAACCTTGTACGAAAGCTAAATTAGCAAGTGAGACTTCTAAGGGCAATAAATGGAGTACAACGGTCCACTTTGAAGCTTTGGAATTGCTCAACTCTCTCCATAGACGTGCTTTTCACGTTTTTGTGCAATTTGAAACATAACTCGGTCTATTCGCTTCTTTATCCATTGAAACCTTGTACAAAAGCTAAATTAGCATTTTAGACTTCTAAGAACAATAAATGGAGTGCAACGGTCCACTTTGATGCTTTGGAATTGCTCAACTCTCTCCATAGACGTGCTTTTCACGTTTTTGTGCAATTTGAAACATAACTCTGTCTATTTGCTTCTTTATCCATTGAAACCTTGTACGAAAGCTAAATTAGCAAGTTAGACTTCTAAGGGCAATAAATGTAGTACAACGGTCCACTTTGAAGCTTTGGAATTGCTCAACTCTCTCCATAGACGTGCTTTTCACGTTTTTGTGCAATTTGAAACATAACTCGGTCTATTCGCTTCTTTATCCATTGAAACCTTGTACGAAAGCTAAATTAGCAAGTTATACTTCTAAGGGCAATAAATGGAGTACAACGGTCCACTTTGAAGCTTTGGAATTGCTCAACTCTCTCCATAGACGTGCTTTTCACGTTTTTGTGCAATTTGAAACATAACTCGGTCTATTCGCTTCTTTATCCATTGAAACCTTGTACGAAAGCTAAATTAGTAAGTTAGACTTCTAAGAACACTCAATGGAGTACAACGGTCCACTTTGAAGCTTTGGAATTGCTTAACTCTCTCCATAGACGTGCTTTTCACGTTTTTGTGCAATTTGAAACATAAATCGGTCTATTCGCTTCTTTATCCATTGAAACCTTGTACGAAAGCTAAATTAGCAAGTTAGACTTCTAAGAACACTCAATGGAGTACAACGGTCCACTTTGAAGCTTTGGAATTGCTTAACTCTCTCCATAGACGTGCTTTTCACGTTTTTGTGCAATTTGAAACATAACTCGGTCTATTCGCTTCTTTATCCATTGAAACCTTGTACGAAAGCTAAATTAGCAAGCGAGACTTCTAAGGGCAATAAATGGAGTACAACGGTCCACTTTGAAGCTTTGGAATTGCTCAACTCTCTCCATAGACGTGCTTTTCACGTTTTTGTGCAATTTAAAACATAACTCGGTCTATTCGCTTCTTTATCCATTGAAACCCTCTAAGAAAGCTAAATTAGCATGTTAGACTTCTTAGAACAATAAATGGAGTACAACGGTCCACTTTGAAGCTTTGGAATTGCTCAACTCTCTCCATATACGTGCTTTTCACGTTTTTGTGCAATTTGAAACATAACTCGGTCTATTCGCTTCTTTATCCATTGAAACCTTGTACGAAAGCTAAATTAGCATTTTAGACTTCTAAGAACAATAAATGGAGTGCAACGGTCCACATTGATGCTTTGGAATTGCTCAACTCTCTCCATAGACGTGCTTTTCACGTTTTTGTGCAATTTGAAACATAACTCGGTCTATTCGCTTCTTTATCCATTGAAACCTTGTACGAAAGCTAAATTAGCAAGTTAGACTTCTAAGGGCAATAAATGGAGTACAACGGTCCACTTTGAAGCTTTGGAATTGCTCAACTCTCTCCATAGACGTGCTTTTCACGTTTTTGTGCAATTTGAAACATAAATCGGTCTATTCGCTTCTTTATCCATTGAAACCTTGTACGAATGCTAAATTAGCAAGTTAGACTTCTAAGAACACTCAATGGAGTACAACGGTCCACTTTGAAGCTTTGGAATTGCTCAACTCTCTCCATAGACGTGCTTTTCACGTTTTTGTGCAATTTGAAACATAACTCGGTCTATTCGCTTCTTTATCAATTGAAACCTTGTACAAAAGCTAAATTAGCATTTTAGACTTCTAAGAACAATAAATGGAGTGCAACGGTCCACTTTGATGCTTTGGAATTGCTCAACTCTCTCCATAGACGTGCTTTTCACGTTTTTGTACAATTTGAAACATAACTCGGTCTATTCGCTTCTTTATCCATTGAAACCTTGTACGAAAGCTAAATTAGCAAGTTAGACTTCTAAGGGCAATAAATGGAGTACAACGGTCCACTTTGAAGCTTTGGAATTGCTCAACTCTCTCCATAGACGTGCTTTTCACGTTTTTGTGCAATTTGAAACATAACTCGGTCTATTCGCTTCTTTATCCATTGAAACCTTGTACGAAAGCTAAATTAGCAAGTTAGACTTCTAAGGGCAATAAATGGAGTACAACGGTCCACTTTGAAGCTTTGGAATTGCTCAACTCTCTCCATAGACGTGCTTTTCACGTTTTTGTGCAATTTGAAACATAACTCGGTCTATTCGCTTCTTTATCCATTGAAACCGTGTACGAAAGCTAAATTTGCAAGTTAGACTTCAAAGAACACTCAATGGAGTACAACGGTCCACTTTGAAGCTTTGGAATTGCTTAACTCTCTCCATAGACGTGCTTTTCACGTTTTTGTGCAATTTGAAACATAACTCGGTCTATTCGCTTCTTTATCCATTGAAACCTTGTACGAAAGCTAAATTAGCAAGTTAGACTTCTAAGAACACTCAATGGAGTACAACGGTCCACTTTGAAGCTTTGGAATTGCTCAACTCTCTCCATAGACGTGCTTTTCACGTTTTTGTGCAATTTGAAACATAACTCGGTCTATTCGCTTCTTTATCAATTGAAACCTTGTACAAAAGCTAAATTAGCATTTTAGACTTCTAAGAACAATAAATGGAGTGCAACGGTCCACTTTGATGCTTTGGAATTGCTCAACTCTCTCCATAGACGTGCTTTTCACGTTTTTGTACAATTTGAAACATAACTCGGTCTATTCGCTTCTTTATCCATTGAAACCTTGTACGAAAGCTAAATTAGCAAGTTAGACTTCTAAGGGCAATAAATGGAGTACAACGGTCCACTTTGAAGCTTTGGAATTGCTCAACTCTCTCCATAGACGTGCTTTTCACGTTTTTGTGCAATTTGAAACATAACTCGGTCTATTCGCTTCTTTATCCATTGAAACCTTGTACGAAAGCTAAATTAGCAAGTTAGACTTCTAAGGGCAATAAATGGAGTACAACGGTCCACTTTGAAGCTTTGGAATTGCTCAACTCTCTCCATAGACGTGCTTTTCACGTTTTTGTGCAATTTGAAACATAACTCGGTCTATTCGCTTCTTTATCCATTGAAACCGTGTACGAAAGCTAAATTTGCAAGTTAGACTTCTAAGAACACTCAATGGAGTACAACGGTCCACTTTGAAGCTTTGGAATTGCTTAACTCTCTCCATAGACGTGCTTTTCACGTTTTTGTGCAATTTGAAACATAACTCGGTCTATTCGCTTCTTTATCCATTGAAACCTTGTACGAAAGCTAAATTAGCAAGTGAGACTTCTAAGGGCAATAAATGGAGTACAACGGTCCACTTTGAAGCTTTGGAATTGCTCAACTCTCTCCATAGACGTGCTTTTCACGTTTTTGTGCAATTTGAAACATAACTCGGTCTATTCGCTTCTTATCAATTGAAACCTTGTACGAAAGCTAAATTAGCATTTTAGACTACTAAGAACAATAAATGGAGTGCTACGGTCCACTTTGATGCTTTGGAATTGCTCAACTCTCTCCATAGACGTGCTTTTCACGTTTTTGTGCAATTTGAAACATAACTCGGTCTATTCGCTTCTTTATCCAATGAAACCCTGTACGAAAGCTAAATTAGCAAGTTAGACTTCTTAGAACAATAAATGGAGTACAACGGTTCACTTTGAAGCTTTGGAATTGCTCAACTCTCTCCATAGACGTGCTTTTCACGTTTTTGTGCAATTTGAAACATAACTCGGTCTATTCGCTTCTTTATCCATTGAAACCTTGTACGAAAGCTAAATTAGCAAGTTAGACTTCTAAGGGCAATAAATGGAGTACAACGGTCCACTTTGAAGCTTTGGAATTGCTCAACTCTCTCCATAGACGTGCTTTTCACGTTTTTGTGCAATTTGAAACATAACTCGGTCTATTCGCTTCTTATCAATTGAAACCTTGTACGAAAGCTAAATTAGCATTTTAGACTACTAAGAACAATAAATGGAGTGCTACGGTCCACTTTGATGCTTTGGAATTGCTCAACTCTCTCCATAGACGTGCTTTTCACGTTTTTGTGCAATTTGAAACATAACTCGGTCTATTCGCTTCTTTATCCATTGAAACCTTGTACGAAAGCTAAATTAGCAAGTTAGACTTCTAAGGGCAATAAATGGAGTACAACGGTCCACTTTGAAGCTTTGGAATTGCTCAACTCTCTCCATAGACTTGCTTTTCACGTTTTTGTGCAATTCGAAACATAACTCGGTCTATTCGCTTCTTTATCCATTGAAACCTTGTACGAAAGCTAAATTAGCAAGTTAGACTTCTAAGGGCAATAAATGGAGTACAACGGTCCACTTTAAAGCTTTGGAATTGCTCAACTCTCTCCATAGACGTGCTTTTCACGTTTTTGTGCAATTTGAAACATAACTCGGTCTATTCGCTTCTTTATCCATTGAAACCCTGTACGAAAGGTAAATTTGCAAGTTAGACTTCTAAGAACACTCAATGGAGTACAACGGTCCACTTTGAAGCTTTGGAATTGCTTAACTCTCTCCATAGACGTGCTTTTCACGTTTTTGTGTAATTTGAAACATAACTCGGTCTATTCGCTTCTTTATCCATTGAAACCTTGTACGAAAGCTAAATTAGCAAGTGAGACTTCTAAGGGCAATAAATGGAGTACAACGGTCCACTTTGAAGCTTTGGAATTGCTCAACTCTCTCCATAGACGTGCTTTTCACGTTTTTGTGCAATTTGAAACATAACTCGGTCTATTCGCTTCTTATCAATTGAAACCTTGTACGAAAGCTAAATTAGCATTTTAGACTACTAAGAACAATAAATGGAGTGCTACGGTCCACTTTGATGCTTTGGAATTGCTCAACTCTCTCCATAGACGTGCTTTTCACGTTTTTGTGCAATTTGAAACATAACTCGGTCTATTCGCTTCTTTATCCAATGAAACCCTGTACGAAAGCTAAATTAGCAAGTTAGACTTCTTAGAACAATAAATGGAGTACAACGGTCCACTTTGAAGCTTTGGAATTGCTCAACTCTCTCCATAGACGTGCTTTTCACTTTTTGTGCAATTTGAAACATAACTCGGTCTATTCGCTTCTTTATCCATTGAAACCTTGTACGAAAGCTAAATTAGCAAGTGAGACTTCTAAGGGCAATAAATGGAGTACAACGGTCCACTTTGAAGCTTTGGAATTGCTCAACTCTCTCCATAGACGTGCTTTTCACGTTTTTGTGCAATTTGAAACATAACTCGGTCTATTCGCTTCTTTATCCATTGAAACCTTGTACAAAAGCTAAATTAGCATTTTAGACTTCTAAGAACAATAAATGGAGTGCAACGGTCCACTTTGATGCTTTGGAATTGCTCAACTCTCTCCATAGACGTGCTTTTCACGTTTTTGTGCAATTTGAAACATAACTCGGTCTATTCGCTTCTTTATCCATTGAAACCTTGTACGAAAGCTAAATTAGCAAGTGAGACTTCTAAGGGCAATAAATGGAGTACAACGGTCCACTTTAAAGCTTTGGAATTGCTCAACTCTCTCCATAGACGTGCTTTTCACGTTTTTGTGCAATTTGAAACATAACTCGGTCTATTCGCTTCTTTATCCATTGAAACCCTGTACGAAAGCTAAATTTGCAAGTTAGACTTCTAAGAACACTCAATGGAGTACAACGGTCCACTTTGAAGCTTTGGAATTGCTTAACTCTCTCCATAGACGTGCTTTTCACGTTTTTGTGCAATTTGAAACATAACTCGGTCTATTCGCTTCTTTATCCATTGAAACCTTGTACGAAAGCTAAATTAGCAAGTGAGACTTCTAAGGGCAATAAATGGAGTACAACGGTCCACTTTGAAGCTTTGGAATTGCTCAACTCTCTCCATAGACGTGCTTTTCACGTTTTTGTGCAATTTGAAACATAACTCGGTCTATTCGCTTCTTATCAATTGAAACCTTGTACGAAAGCTAAATTAGCATTTTAGACTACTAAGAACAATAAATGGAGTGCTACGGTCCACTTTGATGCTTTGGAATTGCTCAACTCTCTCCATAGACGTGCTTTTCACGTTTTTGTGCAATTTGAAACATAACTCGGTCTATTCGCTTCTTTATCCAATGAAACCCTGTACGAAAGCTAAATTAGCAAGTTAGACTTCTTAGAACAATAAATGGAGTACAACGGTCCACTTTGAAGCCTTGGAATTGCTCAACTCTCTCCATAGACGTGCTTTTCACGTTTTAGTGCAGTTTGAAACATAACTAGTGTTGGATCGGATGGCACCACAAGAGGGGGGGTGAATTGTGTCCTTAGTCAATTTAGACTAGGTCACCTTTTTTTTTGTTTCACCCTAAGCGGAAGCTAAATACCAAATTGAGTACTAGTGTAGATGTATATAAATCAAGTAGAACAATCAATTCGAGCAAATCACATATAAAATCTTAATATGATTGTATGGTCTCCTAATGGCAGATTTGAGCACAAAGCAATCAAATAAGCTCAAGCAAGTCAAGGACAATTGATATAAGCAAGATAGATAACTTTAAGATCAAGAACCAAGCAAGATGATCAAGTATGTATATGTCACTTGTAAAACAAATGTAATTAGGGCACAAAATCAGATTTGACAATTAATTGAACAAGCTTGACTCTAGCAACCTAAATGATCAATTTCAAGTATGTATGATATGAGAATGCAATGCTAATTGAAATTGCTGGAAAGTAAAAGAGGCAAGAGATTTATAGTGGTTCGGCTTAACCCAAGCCTACTCCACTCCCCAAGTCCCACTTGGGAATTTCAAACACTCCACTATAGCTTGTTCAACCGAGTCAAGCGGAACTCATACAACCAGTGTTTTTGTAGCTCAAACACCAAACTTTACACACCGTGTGGTTTATAGCTCACCACACCAAACTCTACACACCGTGTGGTTTGTAGCTCACCACACTAACTTAATCAACAAAATACAAGCTCAAAAATGGCTCTAAGAATAACCGGGTATGAGATAAGTTTAGGCTCAAAGGCTGGCTCTTTAGTAGCTAGATATGGAAGTGTTTAGGCTCAATTTATGTTCTGGAAATCAGATTGTTCAAGTAAGAAAATGGCTCTTGAGGAAATGATAAGAATCAAGTAAGAAAGGCTCAAGAGTAACAATAAAGCTTTACTTGGCTAGTGTGTATGATCTCTCTTCAAAATCAAGTATGTAATCAAGGAATGAATGAGTGAAAGAATGAAAGCTTAGAAGATGAAGAACACTTAAGAGAGAAAGAGTAATTTTCGGCCAAGTATATGCACCATAGACAAAGAGTTAGTTTATATAGAAAATTGTGGAGTGTAAGCTCATGAAATGAGGGCCATTGGATTGATATGAAAGATATGGACCCTTGGATCATTATAGACGTTAGAAGGCTTAGAGAAGTGTGAAAATGATTACAACAAGTCTTTTTTGGTAGGAAGAAATAATGGCTTTTGGATAGATATAGACTTTCGAGGCCATCTTGAAAGATACAACAATTGACTTGAGAAAAGTTTGTCTTTTAGGTGGAGTAAATCATGGCTTTTGGATCAAATGAAGATTCAATTTTGGCCATAGGATGTAAAGTAGGAGAGATAAGAATAAGGCTTGAATCTTTGGCCATTGGATTAAAATGTGATTTTGATGTAGAGAGAATATGATCCATTGGATGTGGAGTGTCTTGGTGGGAAAGAGAAATGGTTTTGAAATAAAGCTTCCCACACATGTGAAGAGAAAAACTTGTCATAAGACTTGTTGTACCTCTTGTCTCCTCCTTTCAAATTAACTTTTCCTTCTCTTCTCTTTTTGGCTCCAAGTCTTCTAGTTAAGATGTAACTATGGTTAACTTGTCTTCTTTGCCATGTCATCAATGCCATGTCATTAATGCCATGTCAACAATGCCATGTCAGCTGCCACGTCACGTCCGTCGATTCTGACTTTGACTAGAAAGTTAATTTTACTTCAATTGATCCCAATTAAGCTCCAAGACATCTTTGGCAAAACTTGACTTATGTTGACCACGAAATTTACTTTCTTAATCATGTTTGACACTGATTAAGCCTTCACTAATGTTGGTCAAGGATGACATTAGGACCAATTTACGTTTTGGTCACCCTACACACAAATCATACTCAAAACATGCTATGTAAACCCTTTTAGGGTTTCTTGCAATTAGTCCACGTTAGTTCAATAATCAAATCATCAAATAAGCACAATTGAACTAGTTTAATATAAGTCTTGAATTCCTAAACTAATCAAGTAGGCATATGCACCTAGGTTTCTCAATACAATCAATAGATCAAAGTTCAATCAAAACATGCCGTTGTAATCACTCAAACATATATTCAACACTTTATCCATTGAAACCTTGTACGAAAGCTAAATTAGCAAGTGAGACTTCTATGGGCAATAAATGGAGCACAACGGTCCACTTTGAAGCTTTGGAATTGCTCAACTCTCTCCATAGACGTGCTTTTCACGTTTTTGTGCAATTTGAAACATAACTCGGTCTATTCGCTTCTTTATCCATTGAAACCTTGTACAAAAGCTAAATTAGCATTTTAGACTTCTAAGAACAATAAATGGAGTGCAACGGTCCACTTTGATGCTTTGGAATTGCTCAACTCTCTCCATAGACGTGCTTTTCACGTTTTTGTGCAATTTGAAACATAACTCGGTCTATTCGCTTCTTTATCCATTGAAACCTTGTACGAAAGCTAAATTAGCAAGTTAGACTTCTAAGGGCAATAAATGGAGTACAACGGTCCACTTTGAAGCTTTGGAATTGCTCAACTCTCTCCATAGACGTGCTTTTCACGTTTTTGTGCAATTTGAAACATAACTCTGTCTATTTGCTTCTTTATCCATTGAAACCTTGTACGAAAGCTAAATTAGCAAGTTAGACTTCTAAGGGCAATAAATGTAGTACAACGGTCCACTTTGAAGCTTTGGAATTGCTCAACTCTCTCCATAGACGTGCTTTTCACGTTTTTGTGCAATTTGAAACATAACTCGGTCTATTCGCTTCTTTATCCATTGAAACCTTGTACGAAAGCTAAATTAGCAAGTTATACTTCTAAGGGCAATAAATGGAGTACAACGGTCCACTTTGAAGCTTTGGAATTGCTCAACTCTCTCCATAGACGTGCTTTTCACGTTTTTGTGCAATTTGAAACATAACTCGGTCTATTCGCTTCTTTATCCATTGAAACCTTGTACGAAAGCTAAATTAGTAAGTTAGACTTCTAAGAACACTCAATGGAGTACAACGGTCCACTTTGAAGCTTTGGAATTGCTTAACTCTCTCCATAGACGTGCTTTTCACGTTTTTGTGCAATTTGAAACATAAATCGGTCTATTCGCTTCTTTATCCATTGAAACCTTGTACGAAAGCTAAATTAGCAAGTTAGACTTCTAAGAACACTCAATGGAGTACAACGGTCCACTTTGAAGCTTTGGAATTGCTCAACTCTCTCCATAGACGTGCTTTTCACGTTTTTGTGCAATTTGAAACATAACTCGGTCTATTCGCTTCTTTATCCATTGAAACCTTGTACGAAAGCTAAATTAGCAAGCGAGACTTCTAAGGGCAATAAATGGAGTACAACGGTCCACTTTGAAGCTTTGGAATTGCTCAACTCTCTCCATAGACGTGCTTTTCACGTTTTTGTGCAATTTAAAACATAACTCGGTCTATTCGCTTCTTTATCCATTGAAACCCTCTAAGAAAGCTAAATTAGCAAGTTAGACTTCTTAGAACAATAAATGGAGTACAACGGTCCACTTTGAAGCTTTGGAATTGCTCAACTCTCTCCATATACGTGCTTTTCACGTTTTTGTGCAATTTGAAACATAACTCGGTCTATTCGCTTCTTTATCCATTGAAACCTTGTACGAAAGCTAAATTAGCATTTTAGACTTCTAAGAACAATAAATGGAGTGCAACGGTCCACATTGATGCTTTGGAATTGCTCAACTCTCTCCATAGACGTGCTTTTCACGTTTTTGTGCAATTTGAAACATAACTCGGTCTATTCGCTTCTTTATCCATTGAAACCTTGTACGAAAGCTAAATTAGCAAGTTAGACTTCTAAGAACACTCAATGGAGTACAACGGTCCACTTTGAAGCTTTGGAATTGCTCAACTCTCTCCATAGACGTGCTTTTCACGTTTTTGTGCAATTTGAAACATAACTCGGTCTATTCGCTTCTTTATCAATTGAAACCTTGTACGAAAGCTAAATTAGCAAGTTAGACTACTAAGGGCAATAAATGGAGTACAACGGTCCACTTTGAAGCTTTAGAGTTGCTCAACTCTCTCCATAGACGTGCTTTTCATGTTTTTGTGCAATTTGAAACATAACTCGGTCTATTCGCTTCTTTATCCATTGAAACCTCTAAGAAAGCTAAATTAGCAAGTTAGACTTCTTAGAACAATAAATGGAGTCCAACGGTCCACTTTGAAGCTTTGGAATTGCTCAACTCTCTCCATAGACGTGCTTTTCACGTTTTTGTGCAATTTGAAACATAACTCGGTCTATTCGCTTTTTTATCCATTGAAACCTTGTACGAAAGCTAAATTAGCAAGTGAGACTTCTAAGGGCAATAAATGGAGCACAACGGTCCACTTTGAAGCTTTGGAATTGCTCAACTCTCTCCATAGACGTGCTTTTCACGTTTTTGTGCAATTTGAAACATAACTCGGTCTATTCGCTTCTTTATCAATTGAAACCTTGTACGAAAGCTAAATTAGCATTTTAGACTTCTAAGAACAATAAATGGAGTGCTACGGTCCACTTTGATGCTTTGGAATTGCTCAACTCTCTCCATAGATGTGCTTTTCACGTTTTTGTGCAATTTGAAACATAACTCGGTCTATTCGCTTCTTTATCAATTGAAACCTTGTACGAAAGCTAAATTAGCATTTTAGACTTCTAAGAACAATAAATGGAGTGCTACGGTCCACTTTGATGCGTTGGAATTGCTCAACTCTCTCCATAGACGTGCTTTTCACGTTTTTGTGCAATTTGAAACATAACTCGGTCTATTCGCTTCTTTATCCAATGAAACCGTGTACGAAAGCTAAATTAGCAAGTTAGACTTCTTAGAACAATAAATGGAGTACAACGGTCCACTTAGAAGCTTTGGAATTGCTCAACTCTCTCCATAGACGTGCTTTTCACGTTTTTGTGCAATTTGAAACATAACTCGGTCTATTCGCTTCTTTATCCATTGAAACCTTGTACAAAAGCTAAATTAGCATTTTAGACTTCTAAGAACAATAAATGGAGTGCAACGGTCCACTTTGATGCTTTGGAATTGCTCAACTCTCTCCATAGACGTGCGTTTCACGTTTTTGTGCAATTTGAAACATAACTCGGTCTATTCGCTTCTTTATCCATTGAAACCCTCTAAGAAAGCTAAATTAGCAAGTTAGACTTCTTAGAACAATAAATGGAGTCCAACGGTCCACTTTGAAGCTTTGGAATTGCTCAACTCTCTCCATAGACGTGCTTTTCACGTTTTTGTGCAATTTGAAACATAACTCGGTCTATTCGCTTTTTTATCCATTGAAACCTTGTACGAAAGCTAAATTAGCAAGTGAGACTTCTAAGGGCAATAAATGGAGCACAACGGTCCACTTTGAAGCTTTGGAATTGCTCAACTCTCTCCATAGACGTGCTTTTCACGTTTTTGTGCAATTTGAAACATAACTCGGTCTATTCGCTTCTTTATCAATTGAAGCCTTGTACGAAAGCTAAATTAGCATTTTAGACTTCTAAGAACAATAAATGGAGTGCTACGGTCCACTTTCATGCTTTGGAATTGCTCAACTCTCTCCATAGACGTGCTTTTCACGTTTTTGTGCAATTTGAAACATAACTCGGTCTATTCGCTTCTTTATCAATTGAAACCTTGTACGAAAGCTAAATTAGCATTTTAGACTTCTAAGAACAATAAATGGAGTGCTACGGTCCACTTTGATGCGTTGGAATTGCTCAACTCTCTCCATAGAGGTGCTTTTCACGTTTTTGTGCAATTTGAAACATAACTCGGTCTATTCGCTTCTTTATCCAATGAAACCGTGTACGAAAGCTAAATTAGCAAGTTAGACTACTTAGAACAATAAATGGAGTACAACGGTCCACTTTGAAGCTTTGGAATTGCTCAATTCTCTCCATAGACGTGCTTTTCACGTTTTTGTGCAATTTGAAACATAACTCGGTCTATTCGCTTCTTTATCCATTGAAACCTTGTACAAAAGCTAAATTAGCATTTTAGACTTCTAAGAACAATAAATGGAGTGCAACGGTCCACTTTGATGCTTTGGAATTGCTCAACTCTCTCCATAGACGTGCTTTTCACGTTTTTGTGCAATTTGAAACATAACTCGGTCTATTCGCTTCTTTATCCATTGAAACCTTGTACGAAAGCTAAATTAGCAAGTTAGACTTCTAAGGGCAATAAATGGAGTACAACGGTCCACTTTGAAGCTTTGGAATTGCTCAACTCTCTCCATAGACGTGCTTTTCACGTTTTTGTGCAATTTGAAACATAACTCTGTCTATTTGCTTCTTTATCCATTGAAACCTTGTACGAAAGCTAAATTAGCAAGTTAGACTTCTAAGGGCAATAAATGGAGTACAACGGTCCACTTTGAAGCTTTGGAATTGCTCAACTCTCTCCATAGACGTGCTTTTCACGTTTTTGTGCAATTTGAAACATAACTCGGTCTATTCGCTTCTTTATCCATTGAAACCTTGTACGAAAGCTAAATTAGCAAGTTAGACTTCTAAGGGCAATAAATGGAGTACAACGGTCCACTTTGAAGCTTTGGAATTGCTCAACTCTCTCCATAGACGTGCTTTTCACGTTTTTGTGCAATTTGAAACATAACTCGGTCTATTCGCTTCTTTATCCATTGAAACCTTGTACGAAAGCTAAATTAGCAAGTTAGACTTCTAAGGGCAATAAATGGAGTACAACGGTCCACTTTGAAGCTTTGGAATTGCTCAACTCTCTCCATAGACGTGCTTTTCACGTTTTTATGCAATTTGAAACATAACTCGGTCTATTCGCTTCTTTATCCATTGAAACCTTGTACGAAAGCTAAATTAGCATTTTAGACTTCTAAGAACAATAAATGGAGTGCAACGGTCCACATTGATGCTTTGGAATTGCTCAACTCTCTCCATAGACGTGCTTTTCACGTTTTTGTGCAATTTGAAACATAACTCGGTCTATTCGTTCTTTATCCATTGAAACCTTGTACGAAAGCTAAATTAGCAAGTTAGACTTCTAAGGGCAATAAATGGAGTACAACGGTCCACTTTGAAGCTTTGGAATTGCTCAACTCTCTCCATAGACGTGCTTTTCATGTTTTTGTGCAATTTGAAACATAAATCGGTCTATTCGCTTCTTTATCCATTGAAACCTTGTACGAAAGCTAAATTAGCAAGTTAGACTTCTAAGAACACTCAATGGAGTACAACGGTCCACTTTGAAGCTTTGGAATTGCTCAACTCTCTCCATAGACGTGCTTTTCACGTTTTTGTGCAATTTGAAACATAACTCGGTCTATTCGCTTCTTTATCAATTGAAACCTTGTACGAAAGCTAAATTAGCAAGTTAGACTTCTAAGGGCAATAAATGGAGTACAACGGTCCACTTTGAAGCTTTAGAGTTGCTCAATTCTCTCCATAGACGTGCTTTTCATGTTTTTGTGCAATTTGAAACATAACTCGGTCTATTCGCTTCTTTATCCATTGAAACCCTCTAAGAAAGCTAAATTAGCAAGTTAGACTTCTTAGAACAATAAATGGAGTCCAACGGTCCACTTTGAAGCTTTGGAATTGCTCAACTCTCTCCATAGACGTGCTCTTCACGTTTTTGTGCAATTTGAAACATAACTCGGTCTATTCGCTTTTTTATCCATTGAAACCTTGTACGAAAGCTAAATTAGCAAGTGAGACTTCTAAGGGCAATAAATGGAGCACAACGGTCCACTTTGAAGCTTTGGAATTGCTCAACTCTCTCCATAGACGTGCTTTTCACGTTTTTGTGCAATTTGAAACATAACTCGGTCTATTCGCTTCTTTATCAATTGAAACCTTGTACGAAAGCTAAATTAGCATTTTAGACTTCTAAGAACAATAAATGGAGTGCTACGGTCCACTTTGATGCTTTGGAATTGCTCAACTCTCTCCATAGACGTGCTTTTCACGTTTTTGTGCAATTTGAAACATAACTCGGTCTATTCGCTTCTTTATCAATTGAAACCTTGTACGAAAGCTAAATTAGCATTTTAGACTTCTAAGAACAATAAATGGAGTGCTACGGTCCACTTTGATGCGTTGGAATTGCTCAACTCTCTCCATAGACGTGCTTTTCACGTTTTTGTGCAATTTGAAACATAACTCGGTCTATTCGCTTCTTTATCCAATGAAACCGTGTACGAAAGCTAAATTAGCAAGTTAGACTTCTTAGAACAATAAATGGAGTACAACGGTCCACTTTGAAGCTTTCGAATTGCTCAACTCTCTCCATAGACGTGTTTTTCACGTTTTTGTGCAATTTGAAACATAACTCGGTCTATTCGCTTCTTTATCCATTGAAACCTTGTACGAAAGCTAAATTAGCAAGTTAGACTTCTAAGGGCAATAAATGGAGTACAACGGTCCACTTTGAAGCTTTGGAATTGCTCAAATCTCTCCATAGACGTGCTTTTCACGTTTTTGTGCAATTTGAAACATAACTCGGTCTATTCGCTTCTTTATCCATTGAAACCTTGTACGAAAGCTAAATTAGCAAGTTAGACTTCTAAGGGCAATAAATGGAGCGCAACGGTCCACTTTGAAGCTTTGGAATTGCTCAACTCTCTCCATAGACGTGCTTTTCACGTTTTTGTGCAATTTGAAACATAACTCGGTCTATTCGCTTCTTTATCCATTGAAACCTTGTACGAAAGCTAAATTAGCAAGTTAGACTTCTAAGGGCAAGAAATGGAGTACAACGGTCCACTTTGAAGCTTTGGAATTGCTCAACTCTCTCCATAGACGTGCTTTTCATGTTTTTGTGCAATTTGAAACATAAATCGGTCTATTCGTTTCTTTATCCATTGAAACCTTGTACGAAAGCTAAATTAGCAAGTTAGACTTCTAAGAACACTCAATGGAGTACAACAGTCCACTTTGAAGCTTTGGAATTGCTCAACTCTCTCCATAGACGTGCTTTTCACGTTTTTGTGCAATTTGAAACATAACTCGGTCTATTCGCTTCTTTATCCATTGAAACCTTGTACGAAAGCTAAATTAGCAAGTTAGACTTCTAAGGGCAATAAATGGGGTACAACGGTCCACTTTGAAGCTTTAGAACTGCTCAACTCTCTCCATAGACGTGCTTTTCATGTTTTTGTGCAATTTGAAACATAACTCGGTCTATTCGCTTCTTTATCCATTGAAACCCTCTAAGAAAGCTAAATTAGCAAGTTAGACTTCTTAGAACAATAAATGGAGTACAACGGTCCACTTTGAAGCTTTGGAATTGCTCAACTCTCTCCATAGACGTGCTTTTCACGTTTTTGTGCAATTTGAAACATAACTCGGTCTATTCGCTTCTTTATCCATTGAAACCTTGTAAGAAAGCTAAATTAGCAAGTGAGACTTCTAAGGGCAATAAATGGAGTACAACGGTCCACTTTGAAGCTTTGGAATTGCTCAACTCTCTCCATAGACGTGCTTTTCACGTTTTTGTGTAATTTGAAACATAACTCGGTCTATTCGCTTCTTTATCCATTGAAACCTTGTACGAAAGCTAAATTAGCAAGTTAGACTTCTAAGGGCAATAAATGGAGTACAACGGTCCACTTTGAAGCTTTGGAATTGCTCAACTCTCTCCATAGACGTGCTTTTCACGTTTTTGTGCAATTTGAAACATAACTCGGTCTATTCGCTTCTTTATCCATTGAAACCTTGTACGAAAGCTAAATTAGCATTTTAGACTTCTAAGAACAATAAATGGAGTGCAACGGTCCACATTGATGCTTTGGAATTGCTCAACTCTCTCCATAGATGTGCTTTTCACGTTTTTGTGCAATTTGAAACATAACTCGGTCTATTCGCTTCTTTATCCATTGAAACCTTGTACGAAAGCTAAATTAGCAAGTTAGACTTCTAAGGGCAATAAATGGAGTACAACGGTCCACTTTGAAGCTTTGGAATTGCTCAACTCTCTCCATAGACGTGCTTTTCACGTTTTTGTGCAATTTGAAACATAACTCGGTCTATTCGCTTCTTTATCCATTGAAACCTTGTACGAAAGCTAAATTAGCAAGTTAGACTTCTAAGGGCAATAAATGGAGCGCAACGGTCCGCTTTGGAATTGCTCAACTCTCTCCATAGACGTGCTTTCACGTTTTTGTGCAATTTGAAACATAACTCGGTCTATTCGCTTCTTTATCCAATGAAACCGTGTACGAAAGCTAAATTAGCAAGTTAGACTTCTTAGAACAATAAATGGAGTACAACGGTCCACTTTGAAGCTTTGGAATTGCTCAACTCTCTCCATAGACGTGCTCTTCACGTTTTTGTGCAATTTGAAACATAACTCGGTCTATTCGCTTTTTTATCCATTGAAACCTTGTACGAAAGCTAAATTAGCAAGTGAGACTTCTAAGGGCAATAAATGGAGCACAACGGTCCACTTTGAAGCTTTGGAATTGCTCAACTCTCTCCATAGACGTGCTTTTCACGTTTTTGTGCAATTTGAAACATAACTCGGTCTATTCGCTTCTTTATCAATTGAAACCTTGTACGAAAGCTAAATTAGCATTTTAGACTTCTAAGAACAATAAATGGAGTGCTACGGTCCACTTTGATGCTTTGGAATTGCTCAACTCTCTCCATAGACGTGCTTTTCACGTTTTTGTGCAATTTGAAACATAACTCGGTCTATTCGCTTCTTTATCAATTGAAACCTTGTACGAAAGCTAAATTAGCATTTTAGACTTCTAAGAACAATAAATGGAGTGCTACGGTCCACTTTGATGCGTTGGAATTGCTCAACTCTCTCCATAGACGTGCTTTTCACGTTTTTGTGCAATTTGAAACATAACTCGGTCTATTCGCTTCTTTATCCAATGAAACCGTGTACGAAAGCTAAATTAGCAAGTTAGACTTCTTAGAACAATAAATGGAGTACAACGGTCCACTTTGAAGCTTTCGAATTGCTCAACTCTCTCCATAGACGTGTTTTTCACGTTTTTGTGCAATTTGAAACATAACTCGGTCTATTCGCTTCTTTATCCATTGAAACCTTGTACGAAAGCTAAATTAGCAAGTTAGACTTCTAAGGGCAATAAATGGAGTACAACGGTCCACTTTGAAGCTTTGGAATTGCTCAAATCTCTCCATAGACGTGCTTTTCACGTTTTTGTGCAATTTGAAACATAACTCGGTCTATTCGCTTCTTTATCCATTGAAACCTTGTACGAAAGCTAAATTAGCAAGTTAGACTTCTAAGGGCAATAAATGGAGCGCAACGGTCCACTTTGAAGCTTTGGAATTGCTCAACTCTCTCCATAGACGTGCTTTTCACGTTTTTGTGCAATTTGAAACATAACTCGGTCTATTCGCTTCTTTATCCAATGAAACCGTGTACGAAAGCTAAATTAGCAAGTTAGACTTCTTAGAACAATAAATGGAGTACAACGGTCCACTTTGAAGCTTTGGAATTGCTCAACTCTCTCCATAGACGTGCTTTTCACGTTTTTGTGCAATTTGAAACATAACTCGGTCTATTCGCTTCTTTATCCATTGAAACCTTGTACGAAAGCTAAATTAGCAAGTGAGACTTCTAAGGGCAATAAATGGAGCGCAACGGTCCACTTTGAAGCTTTGGAATTGCTCAACTCTCTCCATAGACGTGCTTTTCACGTTTTTGTGCAATTTGAAACATAACTCGGTCTATTCGCTTCTTTATCCATTGAAACCTTGTACGAAAGCTAAATTAGCAAGTGAGACTTCTAAGGGCAATAAATGGAGCGCAACGGTCCACTTTGAAGCTTTGGAATTGCTCAACTCTCTCCATAGACGTGCTTTTCACGTTTTTGTGCAATTTGAAACATAACTCGGTCTATTCGCTTCTTTATCCATTGAAACCTTGTACGAAAGCTAAATTAGCAAGTTAGACTTCTAAGGGCAATAAATGGAGTACAACGGTCCACTTTGAAGCTTTGGAATTGCTCAAATCTCTCCATAGACGTGCTTTTCACGTTTTTGTGCAATTTGAAACATAACTCGGTCTATTCGCTTCTTTATCCATTGAAACCTTGTACGAAAGCTAAATTAGCAAGTTAGACTTCTAAGGGCAATAAATGGAGCGCAACGGTCCACTTTGAAGCTTTGGAATTGCTCAACTCTCTCCATAGACGTGCTTTTCACGTTTTTGTGCAATTTGAAACATAACTCGGTCTATTCGCTTCTTTATCCAATGAAACCGTGTACGAAAGCTAAATTAGCAAGTTAGACTTCTTAGAACAATAAATGGAGTACAACGGTCCACTTTGAAGCTTTGGAATTGCTCAACTCTCTCCATAGACGTGCTTTTCACGTTTTTGTGCAATTTGAAACATAACTCGGTCTATTCGCTTCTTTATCCATTGAAACCTTGTACGAAAGCTAAATTAGCAAGTGAGACTTCTAAGGGCAATAAATGGAGCGCAACGGTCCACTTTGAAGCTTTGGAATTGCTCAACTCTCTCCATAGACGTGCTTTTCACGTTTTTGTGCAATTTGAAACATAACTCGGTCTATTCGCTTCTTTATCCAATGAAACCGTGTACGAAAGCTAAATTAGCAAGTTAAACTTCTTAGAACAATAAATGGAGTACAACGGTCCACTTTGAAGCTTTAGAACTGCTCAACTCTCTCCATAGACGTGCTTTTCATATTTTTGTGCAATTTGAAACATAACTCGGTCTATTCGCTTCTTTATCCATTGAAACCCTCTAAGAAAGCTAAATTAGCAAGTTAGACTTCTTAGAACAATAAATGGAGTACAACGGTCCACTTTGAAGCTTTGGAATTGCTCAACTCTCTCCATAGACGTGCTTTTCACGTTTTTGTGCAATTTGAAACATAACTCGGTCTATTCGCTTCTTTATCCATTGAAACCTTGTAAGAAAGCTAAATTAGCAAGTGAGACTTCTAAGGGCAATAAATGGAGTACAACGGTCCACTTTGAAGCTTTGGAATTGCTCAACTCTCTCCATAGACGTGCTTTTCACGTTTTTGTGTAATTTGAAACATAACTCGGTCTATTCGCTTCTTTATCCATTGAAACCTTGTACGAAAGCTAAATTAGCAAGTTAGACTTCTAAGGGCAATAAATGGAGTACAACGGTCCACTTTGATGCGTTGGAATTGCTCAACTCTCTCCATAGACGTGCTTTTCACGTTTTTGTGCAATTTGAAACATAACTCGGTCTATTCGCTTCTTTATCCAATGAAACCGTGTACGAAAGCTAAATTAGCAAGTTAGACTTCTTAGAACAATAAATGGAGTACAACGGTCCACTTTGAAGCTTTCGAATTGCTCAACTCTCTCCATAGACGTGTTTTTCACGTTTTTGTGCAATTTGAAACATAACTCGGTCTATTCGCTTCTTTATCCATTGAAACCTTGTACGAAAGCTAAATTAGCAAGTTAGACTTCTAAGGGCAATAAATGGAGTACAACGGTCCACTTTGAAGCTTTGGAATTGCTCAAATCTCTCCATAGACGTGCTTTTCACGTTTTTGTGCAATTTGAAACATAACTCGGTCTATTCGCTTCTTTATCCATTGAAACCTTGTACGAAAGCTAAATTAGCAAGTTAGACTTCTAAGGGCAATAAATGGAGCGCAACGGTCCACTTTGAAGCTTTGGAATTGCTCAACTCTCTCCATAGACGTGCTTTTCACGTTTTTGTGCAATTTGAAACATAACTCGGTCTATTCGCTTCTTTATCCAATGAAACCGTGTACGAAAGCTAAATTAGCAAGTTAGACTTCTTAGAACAATAAATGGAGTACAACGGTCCACTTTGAAGCTTTGGAATTGCTCAACTCTCTCCATAGACGTGCTTTTCACGTTTTTGTGCAATTTGAAACATAACTCGGTCTATTCGCTTCTTTATCCATTGAAACCTTGTACGAAAGCTAAATTAGCAAGTGAGACTTCTAAGGGCAATAAATGGAGCGCAACGGTCCACTTTGAAGCTTTGGAATTGCTCAACTCTCTCCATAGACGTGCTTTTCACGTTTTTGTGCAATTTGAAACATAACTCGGTCTATTCGCTTCTTTATCCATTGAAACCTTGTACGAAAGCTAAATTAGCAAGTGAGACTTCTAAGGGCAATAAATGGAGCGCAACGGTCCACTTTGAAGCTTTGGAATTGCTCAACTCTCTCCATAGACGTGCTTTTCACGTTTTTGTGCAATTTGAAACATAACTCGGTCTATTCGCTTCTTTATCCATTGAAACCTTGTACGAAAGCTAAATTAGCAAGTTAGACTTCTAAGGGCAATAAATGGAGTACAACGGTCCACTTTGAAGCTTTGGAATTGCTCAACTCTCTCCATAGACGTGCTTTTCATGTTTTTGTGCAATTTGAAACATAAATCGGTCTATTCGTTTCTTTATCCATTGAAACCTTGTACGAAAGCTAAATTAGCAAGTTAGACTTCTAAGAACACTCAATGGAGTACAACGGTCCACTTTGAAGCTTTGGAATTGCTCAACTCTCTCCATAGACGTGCTTTTCACGTTTTTGTGCAATTTGAAACATAACTCGGTCTATTCGCTTCTTTATCCATTGAAACCTTGTGCGAAAGCTAAATTAGCAAGTTAGACTTCTAAGGGCAATAAATGGAGTACAACGGTCCACTTTGAAGCTTTAGAACTGCTCAACTCTCTCCATAGACGTGCTTTTCATGTTTTTGTGCAATTTGAAACATAACTCGGTCTATTCGCTTCTTTATCCATTGAAACCCTCTAAGAAAGCTAAATTAGCAAGTTAGACTTCTTAGAACAATAAATGGAGTACAACGGTCCACTTTGAAGCTTTGGAATTGCTCAACTCTCTCCATAGACGTGCTTTTCACGTTTTTGTGCAATTTGAAACATAACTCGGTCTATTCGCTTCTTTATCCATTGAAACCTTGTAAGAAAGCTAAATTAGCAAGTGAGACTTCTAAGGGCAATAAATGGAGTACAACGGTCCACTTTGAAGCTTTGGAATTGCTCAACTCTCTCCATAGACGTGCTTTTCACGTTTTTGTGTAATTTGAAACATAACTCGGTCTATTCGCTTCTTTATCCATTGAAACCTTGTACGAAAGCTAAATTAGCAAGTTAGACTTCTAAGGGCAATAAATGGAGTACAACGGTCCACTTTGAAGCTTTGGAATTGCTCAACTCTCTCCATAGACGTGCTTTTCACGTTTTTGTGCAATTTGAAACATAACTCGGTCTATTCGCTTCTTTATCCATTGAAACCTTGTACGAAAGCTAAATTAGCATTTTAGACTTCTAAGAACAATAAATGGAGTGCAACGGTCCACATTGATGCTTTGGAATTGCTCAACTCTCTCCATAGATGTGCTTTTCACGTTTTTGTGCAATTTGAAACATAACTCGGTCTATTCGCTTCTTTATCCATTGAAACCTTGTACGAAAGCTAAATTAGCAAGTTAGACTTCTAAGGGCAATAAATGGAGTACAACGGTCCACTTTGAAGCTTTGGAATTGCTCAACTCTCTCCATAGACGTGCTTTTCACGTTTTTGTGCAATTTGAAACATAACTCGGTCTATTCGCTTCTTTATCCATTGAAACCTTGTACGAAAGCTAAATTAGCAAGTTAGACTTCTAAGGGCAATAAATGGAGCGCAACGGTCCACTTTGAAGCTTTGGAATTGCTCAACTCTCTCCATAGACGTGCTTTCACGTTTTTGTGCAATTTGAAACATAACTCGGTCTATTCGCTTCTTTATCCAATGAAATCGTGTACGAAAGCTAAATTAGCAAGTTAGACTTCTTAGAACAATAAATGGAGTACAACGGTCCACTTTGAAGCTTTGGAATTGCTCAACTCTCTCCATAGACGTGCTTTTCACGTTTTTGTGCAATTTGAAACATAACTCGGTCTATTCGCTTCTTTATCCATTGAAACCTTGTACGAAAGCTAAATTAGCAAGTGAGACTTCTAAGGGCAATAAATGGAGCGCAACGGTCCACTTTGAAGCTTTGGAATTGCTCAACTCTCTCCATAGACGTGCTTTTCACGTTTTTGTGCAATTTGAAACATAACTCGGTCTATTCGCTTCTTTATCCATTGAAACCTTGTACGAAAGCTAAATTAGCAAGTTAGACTTCTAAGGGCAATAAATGGAGTACAACGGTCCACTTTGAAGCTTTGGAATTGCTCAACTCTCTCCATAGACGTGCTTTTCACGTTTTTGTGCAATTTGAAACATAACTCGGTCTATTCGCTTCTTTATCCATTGAAACCTTGTACGAAAGCTAAATTAGCATTTTAGACTTCTAAGAACAATAAATGGAGTGCAACGGTCCACATTGATGCTTTGGAATTGCTCAACTCTCTCCATAGACGTGCTTTTCACGTTTTTGTGCAATTTGAAACATAACTCGGTCTATTCGCTTCTTTATCCATTGAAACCTTGTACGAAAGCTAAATTAGCAAGTTAGACTTCTAAGGGCAATAAATGGAGTACAACGGTCCACTTTGAAGCTTTGGAATTGCTCAACTCTCTCCATAGACGTGCTTTTCATGTTTTTGTGCAATTTGAAACATAAATCGGTCTATTCGCTTCTTTATCCATTGAAACCTTGTACGAAAGCTAAATTAGCAAGTTAGACTTCTAAGAACACTCAGTGGAGTACAACGGTCCACTTTGAAGCTTTGGAATTGCTCAACTCTCTCCATAGACGTGCTTTTCACGTTTTTGTGCAATTTGAAACATAACTCGGTCTATTCGCTTCTTTATCCATTGAAACCTTGTACGAAAGCTAAATTAGCATTTTAGACTTCTAAGAACAATAAATGGAGTGCAACGGTCCACATTGATGCTTTGGAATTGCTCAACTCTCTCCATAGACGTGCTTTTCACGTTTTTGTGCAATTTGAAACATAACTCGGTCTATTCGCTTCTTTGTCCATTGAAACCTTGTACGAAAGCTAAATTAGCAAGTTAGACTTCTAAGGGCAATAAATGGAGTACAACGGTCCACTTTGAAGCTTTGGAATTGCTCAACTCTCTCCATAGACGTGCTTTTCATGTTTTTGTGCAATTTGAAACATAAATCGGTCTATTCGCTTCTTTATCCATTGAAACCTTGTACGAAAGCTAAATTAGCAAGTTAGACTTCTAAGAACACTCAATGGAGTACAACGGTCCACTTTGAAGCTTTGGAATTGCTCAACTCTCTCCATAGACGTGCTTTTCACGTTTTTGTGCAATTTGAAACATAACTCGGTCTATTCGCTTCTTTATCAATTGAAACCTTGTACGAAAGCTAAATTAGCAAGTTAGACTTCTAAGGGCAATAAATGGAGTACAACGGTCCACTTTGAAGCTTTAGAGTTGCTCAACTCTCTCCATCGACGTGCTTTTCATGTTTTTGTGCAATTTGAAACATAACTCGGTCTATTTGCTTCTTTATCCATTGAAACCCTCTAAGAAAGCTAAATTAGCAAGTTAGACTTCTTAGAACAATAAATGGAGTCCAACGGTCCACTTTGAAGCTTTGGAATTGCTCAACTCTCTCCATAGACGTGCTTTTCACGTTTTTGTGCAATTTGAAACATAACTCGGTCTATTCGCTTTTTTATCCATTGAAACCTTGTACGAAAGCTAAATTAGCAAGTGAGACTTCTAGGGGCAATAAATGGAGCACAACGGTCCACTTTGAAGCTTTGGAATTGCTCAACTCTCTCCATAGACGTGCTTTTCACGTTTTTGTGCAATTTGAAACATAACTCGGTCTATTCGCTTCTTTATCAATTGAAACCTTGTACGAAAGCTAAATTAGCATTTTAGACTTCTAAGAACAATAAATGGAGTGCTACGGTCCACTTTGATGCTTTGGAATTGCTCAACTCTCTCCATAGACGTGCTTTTCACGTTTTTGTGCAATTTGAAACATAACTCGGTCTATTCGCTTCTTTATCAATTGAAACCTTGTACGAAAGCTAAATTAGCATTTTAGACTTCTAAGAACAATAAATGGAGTGCTACGGTCCACTTTGATGCGTTGGAATTGCTCAACTCTCTCCATAGACGTGCTTTTCACGTTTTTGTGCAATTTGAAACATAACTCGGTCTATTCGCTTCTTTATCCAATGAAACCGTGTACGAAAGCTAAATTAGCAAGTTGGACTTCTTAGAACAATAAATGGAGTACAACGGTCCACTTTGAAGCTTTGGAATTGCTCAACTCTCTCCGTAGACGTGCTTTTCACGTTTTTGTGCAATTTGAAACATAACTCGGTCTATTCGCTTCTTTATCCATTGAAACCTTGTACGAAAGCTAAATTAGCAAGTGAGACTTCTAAGGGCAATAAATGGAGTACAACGGTCCACTTTGAAGCTTTGGAATTGCTCAACTCTCTCCATAGACGTGCTTTTCACGTTTTTGTGCAATTTGAAACATAACTCGGTCTATTCGCATCTTTAGCCATTGAAACCTTGTACAAAAGCTAAATTAGCATTTTAGACTTCTAAGAACAATAAATGGAGTGCAACGGTCCACTTTGATGCTTTGGAATTGCTCAACTCTCTCCATAGACGTGTTAGGATGTATGGCACCACAAGAGGGGGGGTGAATTGTGTCCGTAGTCAAATTTAGACTAGGTCACTCCTTTTTTGGTTTCAATGAATTCTATCAAATTTCACCCTAAGCGGAAGCTAAATACCAAATTAAGTTCTAGTGTATATGTATATGAGTCAAGGAGAACAATCAGTTTAAACAAACTTGAATCTAGCAACCTAAATATCCAATTTCAGGTATGTATGATATGAGAATGCAATGCTAATTGAAATTGCTGGAAAGTAAAAGAGGCGAGAGATTTATAGTGGTTCGGCTTAACCCAAGCCTACTCCACTCCCCAAGTCCCACTTGGGAATTTCAAACACTCCACTATCGCTTGTTCAACCGAGTCAAGCGGAACTCTTACAACCGATGTTTTTGTAGCTCAAACACCAAACTCTACACACCGTGTGGTTTGTAGCTCACCACACCAAACTCTACACACCGTGTGGTTTGTAGCTCACCACACTAACTTAATCAACAAAATACAAGCTCAAAAATGGCTCTAAGAATAGCCGGGTATGAGATAAGTTTAGGCTCAAAGGCTGGCTCTTTAGTAGCTGGATTTGTAAGTGTCTAGGTCTCAAATGAAGCTCTTGAAATGCTGGAATGGGAATGGTAAGCACAAAACTCAGATTTGAGATTTTTGGTTGCTAGGGTATGTGAAATTTTGAGTAGTGTATCAACCAACGAAAATCAGTTATGATAAGGCTTGAATGGTGAAATGAAGATATAGAATGAAGCCTAATAGGTGCTGGAAATCAGATTGTGCAAGTAAGAAAATGGCTCTTGAGGAAATGATAAGAATCTGGTAAGAAAGGCTCAAGAGTAACAATAAAGCTTTACTTGGCTAGTGTGTATGATCTCTCTTCAAAATCAAGTATGTAATCAAGGAATGAATGAGTGAAAGAATGAAAGCTTAGAAGATGAAGAACACTAGAGAGAGAGAGTGTAATTTTCGGCCAAGTGTGGAGAACCAAGAAACTAGTGTTTGCTTTATAGTAAAAATGAAGTGATGGTCTCTTGAAATTTCAGCCATTGGATTTGGAAGATAAAATCATGGCCTTTAGATGAATATAGACGTTAGAGACACACTAATTGACTTTAGAGAAAGGTTTGTCCTTTAGGTGGAGTAAATCATGGCTTTTGGATGGATATAGACCTTAGAGGCCACCTTGAAAGATACAACAATTGACTTGAGAAAAGTTTGTCTTTTAGGTGGAGTAAATCATGGTTTTGAATGGATATAGACTTTAGAGGCATCTTGAAAGATACAACCATTGACTTGAGAAAAGTTTGTCTCTTAGGTGGAGTAAATCATGGCCTTTGGATCAAATGAAGATTCAATTTTGGCCATAGGATGTAAAGTAGGAGAGATAAGAATAAAGCTTGAATCTTTGGCCATTGGATTAAAATGTGATTTTGATGTAGAGAGAATATGATCCATTGGATGTGGAGTGTCTTGGTGGGAAAGAGAAATGGTTTTGAAATAAAGCTTCCCACACATGTGAAGAGAAAAACTTGTCATAAGACTTGTTGTACCTCTTGTCTCCTCCTTTCAAATTAACTTTTCCTTCTCTTCTCTTTTGGCTCCAAGTCTTCTAGTTAAGATGTAACTATGGTTAACTTGTCTTCTTTGCCATGTCATCAATGCCATGTCATTAATGCCATGTCAACAATGCCATGTCAGCTGCCACGTCACGTCCGTCGATTCTGACTTTGACTAGAAAGTTAATTTTACTTCAATTAATCCCAATTAAGCTCCAAGACATCTTTGGCAAAACTTGACTTATGTTGACCACGAAATTGACTTTCTTAATCATGGTTGACACTGATTAAGCCTTCACTAATGTTGGTCAAGGATGACATTAGGACCAATTTACGTTTTGGTCACCCTACACACAAATCATACTCAAGACATGCTATGTAAACCCTTTTAGGGTTTCTTGCAATTAGTCCACGTTAGTTCAATAATCAAATCATCAAATAAGCACAATTGAACTAGTTTAATATAAGTCTTGAATTCCTAAACTAATCAAGTAGGCATATGCACCTAGGTTTCTCAATACAATCAATAGATCAAAGTTCAATCAAAACATGCCGTTGTAATCACTCAAACATATATTCAACATTCTCCCCCTTTTGATGATTACAAAATAACTTATGTAACTTTGAGCTATTTTCTTTAATTCACATGAGAAACTCTCCCCCTCATATTATGCTTCACACAAATAAACTTCCTATAAGCATATGTTTCAATAAACACAAGAGAATTGCAATTCAAGACAAGTAAAGTATCAATAGGCAAGGTCCATACAATATGACATTCAAGTTCCTCCCCCTTAACCTATGCATACCAAACTTTAAAGTTCAAAGTATATTTCTCCCCCTTTATTTTGTAAATGCATCCAAGTATATCTAGAATAATCATCAACAATCACAGAGGCATAGGATCTATCACCTAGACTTTTAACTCTACTTGGACCAAACAAATCAAGATGCAAAAGTTCTAAAACCCTAGTAGTTGAAATATGGTTTTTAGACTTGAAAGACTCCCTAGTGTGTTTTCCTCTAATGCATGGCTCACAAGCATCATACATGTCAAAGTTCAAAGAAGGTATGCCTCTAACAAGATTATTTCTAACCAATTTTTCAATTGTAGAAATTCCTATATGTCCTAATCTTCTATGCCATATATTCACATCACTAATATTGGAAATCAAGCATTTAAGTTTGCAATAATTCAAGTCTTTCAAATTAATAGAATACACATTACCATCTCTTTTTCCTACAAGCACACATTCATTCATGGCATTTAAAAACTCACACTTTGAATCGTCAAAACATATGCGCAAGCCACCATCACACAATTGAGAAATACTAAGAAGGTTAAAAGATAATCCATCAACTAATTGCACATTAGAGATAGAGAAAGAGGATACATCACCTATGGATCCTTGACCAAGGATCCTACCCTTCTTGTTGTCACCAAAAGTCACATGACCACCATTAGAGAACTTCTTGAGAGAAGAGAAAGAACTTGAGTTCCCGGTCATGTGTCTTGAGCAACCACTATCCAAGTACCACTTGGAAGCCTTAGAACTTTTGATTTTCAAGAACACCTACATTAGTTCAATTTGCTTTAGGTACCCAATTTCTTTTGGGTCCTAGGAGGTTAGCATCAAGAATCTTGGTTCCCTTTGGAACCCACATTTGCTTAACTTTCTTGCCAAACACATATTGAAACTTTGGAAAAACTTTGGCATTCAAGTTATGCATATATGCATCATTTGAAGAATGAAATGAAGTGCTAGCATACATAGAGCCTTGTGGAACTCTAGGAGCCCTAGAATACCTTATGGGTTGCCCTAATTTCTTAGGAAACCCTACGGGTCTCTTGAGACCAGATTTGATATCCTTCTTCCAAGGCTCATTTGGCAAACCCCTAATAGGAACAGGCCTATGTCTCACGGATTGGACAAATGATACATGTTCATGATGTGATTTCGAAGTACTAGCATGCATATCATTCAAAGCATTGTAGTTAGGAGGTGAAAAAATCATTTTCTTAGGAAAACAATCCTCCTTCATGTCATTCAAGGAATGTAAATAGCCATGTGATACAAAAGATGTAGAAATATCATGCATATCACATTTCTTCAATTTCACATCATCACCAACATAACCTAGACCTGATTTGTCCAAAGATTGCCTAAGGCATGATAAGAGTGAATCAAGTCTAGAAGATCCCACACTAAACTTTGAGAAAGATTTTTCTAGATCCTCATATCTCAATTTCAAAGCGTCTAATTCATTTTGAACACTAGAGTCAACATGTGACTCTTGGTTCTCATTAGGCACAATAGCAATCAATTTCAAATCATCATACTCTTCTTGCAAGGTACTAAGTTTAAATTGCAAATCTTCAATCAAGGGTTCATGATCACACTTAGACATGTTATTAGCACACATGGCAGCAAGCATATCGCACTTTTCATCACATTTAGCATTTAGATCATCAATGGTCTTTTCATGCTCTTCTACCTTAGCATTTAAACACTCAATCTCATTTTTCAATTGTTTCTTTTCCTTATGCATTTTCCTATTCTTGGCATTCATGTCATTAAGTAAGGAAAGCAAATCATCAATAGACACATCATCATCATCATGATCAAAAGAATTTACCTCCTCATCCGGATCGGATGAGTTTCCTTTGGCCATCAAGCAAAATCTAGCAAACTCATCCTCACTTGAAGAGCTTTCGGAGTCCGAATCACTCCAAGTAGCTTTGAAGGCTCTCTTGGATTGCTCCTTGCTCTTATCTTTCTTCTTTGGACACTCATACTTCATGTGCCCCTTCTTGCCACACTCAAAGCACCTCAAATCTTTGTTTTGCTCGTCATGGTTCCCTTTGGAGTCGCTTTGATCCCCACGGCCAGATTTGAAGTTGTCCCTCTTTGAGTGGCCAAAAGGTCTACCACCTTGCTTCTTCTTGTTTATCAAGTATCTCTTGAACCTCCTTGTCATTAAGGCTACTTCCTCATCACTCAAATCATCTCCACTATCAACCTTGGAGGCAAAGGCAATGCTCTTCTTTTTGGTGTCATCTTTTTGAGCTTCTCTTGCCTTTAAGTTTGTCTCATATACTAGAAGTGATCCTACAAGCTCATCCAACTTCAAAATTTTGAGATCTTTAGCTTCTTAGATGGCAGTCACTTTGGCATCCCATGCTTCCGGAAGACTTCTCAAGTACTTTTGCACCTTTTCTTGATTGGAGAATGTCTTCCCTAAAGATTCAAGAGAATTCAGAATTTTGGTTAGTCTAATATCCATATCGGTAATAGACTCATGAGGAAACATAGTGAACAATTCATATGAATGCATGAGCATGTTAATCTTAGACTCCTTTACTTGATTAGTTACCTCATGCTTCATCTCTAACCTAGTCCACATATCTTGAGCCGAAATGCATGTAGAAATATGTTTAGCTTCAATTGAATTCAATGCATTAAATAAAATAGACATAGCTTTAGCATTCAAAGAAATCTTTTTCTTATCATTATCATCTCATTTATCCCTAGGTTTTGAAATCTCCTTCTCAACATCACCAACTTTGATGGTGATAGTAGGCTCATAAGGTCCATCTTCTATGACATACCACAAATCAATATCTAGAGACATGAAATAAAGTTTCATTCTCATCTTCCAATGGTCATAGTCTTCTCCATCAAAGTATGGAGGTCTACCACTAGATTGACCCTCTAATACATGATCATGTCTACCACTAGTAGATGCCATATCAAGAATCACAAATAATGCACAAGACAATTACTTCTATATGCAAGTAACCCGCTCCGATACCACTTGTTAGGATGTATGGCACCACAAGAGGGGGGGTGAATTGTGTCCTTAGTCAAATTTAGACTAGGTCACTCCTTTTTTGGTTTCAATGAATTCTATCAAATTTCACCCTAAGCGGAAGCTAAATACCAAATTAAGTTCTAGTGTATATGTATATGAGTCAAGGAGAACAATCAATTTAAACAAACTTGAATCTAGCAACCTAAATATCCAATTTCAGGTATGTATGATATGAGAATGCAATGCTAATTGAAATTGCTGGAAAGTAAAAGAGGCGAGAGATTTATAGTGGTTCGGCTTAACCCAAGCCTACTCCACTCCCCAAGTCCCACTTGGGAATTTCAAACACTCCACTATCGCTTGTTCAACCGAGTCAAGCGGAACTCTTACAACCGATGTTTTTGTAGCTCAAACACCAAACTCTACACACCGTGTGGTTTGTAGCTCACCAAGCTCAAAAATGGCTCAGAGAATAGCAGGGTATGAGATAAGTTTAGGCTCAAAGGCTGGTTCTTTAGTAGCTGGATTTGTAAGTGTCTAGGTCTCAAATGAAGCTCTTGAAATGCTGGAATGGGAATGGTAAGCACAAAACTCATATTTGTGATTTTTGGTTGCTAGGGTATGTGAAATTTTGAGTAGTGTATCAACCAACGAAAATCAGTTATGATAAGGCTTGAATGGTGAAATGTGATGGACCAAAGGTCCCATATTTTTTGTTTTGATGATTGTATCATGCTATGCTATTTGATTACATGATCTTTGTGATGAATTTGATGGTAAATTGATTGAATTTGAGACTTCTCTTAATTGGTTTTTCATTCAAGTGTTTTAAAACTAGTTGTGAACTCAACGCTCGTTTTTATATCAAATAACATCTAAATGAGCTGAATTTTTACAGAGACATTAATTACATCATAAGGAACATTTTGCATGAAGGAATGAATAACAAATTCCGCCGTTTAGTAGCTGAAAAGCTGTGCCCTAGTTCATATCCGAAAATTATGTTTATATGTCTTAATTGAGTGCTTATGTGACTAAATGATATTTGTTTGAGCTGGAAACTTATATGTACATAAGTCCATATATATTATGATGTTATATGCTCAAATTTTGATTATTTGAATGATTATTTGAACTCAACTAACCTATGGTTCAAGCATGAAGCTCAAATGAGCTTACAAGCATATCTTAAGGTTTTTCAGGTTAAGACAAGAGTTGTAGTAATCCGGCTGTCCAAGAATAGTCTTGTAAGACTTAGGACAAGCTATGAAAATCCTAAGCACTCTTGCAAATCCACTAGAAGGTGAATGTTGAAAATGTTCATTTCAGACAAGGTGTGTCCAATTAGGACAAGCTGTGTCAATTTCAGACAAGCACTTTATGGAGAGTATTTGGTGGAGATTTCAACAAACTACATTCAAAATTTAAAGAGAGGATTCGAAATTCAAAGTTGGAGATTCGAAATTCTAAATTCAAAATCAAGTCAAGGTTGTTGCATGATTTTCAAAATTTAGTGTACAAGAACAAGAATGTGGCAAGGTTCAAGATGTGTTGCTGTATTTTTTGAAGATCAAAATCAAAGTTTGTTGCAACTTATGAGGAGATAACCAAGAGAGAGATTCAAGCCCTTGAAATCAAATTTTCAAAGTTGAAGTTGAGGAGATATCTTCAAAGGAGCTTTGATTGGCTGAAATTTGAAAGAAGATGAAGCCAATTTCAAAAGTCATGTTGGTAAAGATCTCATTCAAGTCAAAATGGAGCTGTTATGATCAAGTGGTTGCATTTCTTCAACAAGAGACTTAAATGGATGAAAATCTTGGGTGAACATGGCCAAGTATGTTGTCTACATTCAAAGACAAGAGATTGATACATTTGAATGGAGGAAATCAAGTTTGTTAGCATAGAGGTTGTTGCACTATAAAAGGAGAATATCAAGTTTGTTTTCAAAAACTATATTCAAATTCAAAGTTCAAGTGAAGATGAGAAGATCAAGGGATGCTCTCAACTATCTCTACTTGGCTTTCCTATAAATAGCCATCCATACAAGAGGAGAAGACACAAGACTTGCTACAAGCTACATAGCCTATTCTCCCAGGCTCTCTTTCTCTCCAGCAAAAGGCCAAGTCTTCCAAGTCTAGTTCTACAAGCATATATTGTTGTTACTAAAAAGCTCTCTGACACTTTATATTTCAATCCTACCTGTGAGCCTTTGTCAAATTTATGAGAGTTCCCTCAAACCTTGTTGGTTAAACACTAGAGTGGAACCTAGAGCCTAAAATTGTATCCCTTACCTTGTGAGGTTGTAAAAAGTTTAAGGGTGACTTGTAAAAACCCTCTGTGAGTTGTTGGTTTCTTGAGGAAACTATTTATCCTAGTGGATTTGAAAATCCTAAGCAAGGGTGCTTAGGTAGTAGACGTAGGAGGGTGCTCCGAACTACTATAAATCATCGTGTGCTTTACTTTTTGCTTGTTTATTGTTTTGCATGCTTTGATTATTTACTTGTTCAATACTGCCATTCATAATTCTTGATCATTCGATTATCTTGTGATAATTTTGGGTGACTTGAATTTGAAAGTTCATTTCTCTACTCAATACTAGCAAAATCAAATCTGCCCATTTTGTGTTTATATTGGTCAAAACTTTTCTAAGCATTCTAATATTGATATTCTGAACTATTTTCATAATCTGGTACTTATTATGCTCTAATTTCAGTTGGTTGATGGTTTAGAGTTAAAGCTTGATTTTCGGTTCATATCTAAATATATTGTTCTTAATATTGATATTTCAGCCCCTTTAACCTACTTTATGAAATTCTGAATTAGTGTGTTGATTTCTTGAATCCTAGCATCTTATATCATATATATTCGTTTATATACATCTTATATAGTTGTGTTCTACTTGCCCTATCATTTTGGATTAAGATATTGCATCTGAAACTGAAATTGATTTGAACCGGTTAGGGCTATACTAGTAAAGACCAACTTCTGTACTTTGTGTCTTTGTTTTTGTGGTCTATTTTCTGTTTAAAAGTAAGGGGATTCCCAGTTGGAATTTGGGGACACAATTCACCCCCCCCCCCTCTTGTGTCGCCTAGGTCCTACAATTGGTATCGGAGCAAGGACTAGCTAGAAATTAGAATTAACACTCTACTAGCGTAAATGGCATTCACAACATCTCATGGTGAGGCTGAAGGTCTCTCTATGAACAGACCTCCATTTTTCAATGGAAAAGACTATGGTTTTTGGAAAACTAGGATGAGAATTTTTATAAGATCAATTGACTTAGATTTATGGGATGTAATAGAGTATGGTCCACATAGGCCTAAGAAGAAATCAGGAGACACGCTTGTCGATAAAGAAAGAAGTGAATGGACAATGGAAGATAAGAAATTGGTTAGTCTAAATGATAGAGCTGTAAACATCTTACATTGTGCATTAATTAGAGCTGAATTTGATCATATTTCAACTTGTAAAAGTGCTAGGGAAATTTGGTGCATGCTAGAGCTTAAACATGAAGGAACTAGTCAAGTAAAGGATACTAAGATAAATATGCTTGTACATGACTATGAATTGTTTAAGATGAAACCAAATGAATGCATTTCTGATATGTTTGCTCGTCTAACCACCATTTGTAATGAATTGCAAAGTCTTGGTAAAGTGTACTCAAATGCAGATAGAGTTCAAAAGGTACTAAGGAGCTTACCAAAGACATGGAAAGACAAAGTCACCGCAATCCAAGAGGCAAAGGACTTGCAGACCTTGAAGTTGGAGGAACTCATTGGGAGCTTAATGACACATGAGATTGAGCTAAAGAAGTATGAAGAAGAGGATGAGACACCTAGAAGAAAAGGAATAGCACTTGCTGCTAATTCGGATAGCTCAAGTGATGAAGATGAGGAGACACAAATTGCAAGAAATTTCAGAAAGTTTATGAAATTTCAGAAGCAAGGAGGCTTCAAGAGAAAGGGTAACTTTAAGGGTAAGAAAAATGAACTAACATGTTTTAGATGTGGCAAAACAGGTCACTTGATTGCTGAATGCCCAAAACCTTCAAAGAAGAAGTTTAAAGGAAAAGGAAAGAAAGAGAAGAAGGCCTTTAAAGCTACATGGGATAACACTAGCTCAGATGGCTCATCAAGTGAAGAAGAGGAAGATCACACAGCCAAATTGTGTTTAATGGCAAAATTGGCTGAAGTCTCATCTAGTCAAGATGAGGTAGTAAGTGTTTCTGAATCTCAATGTTTTGATTCATTATCTGATGCATATGCTCAATTATGTGAATTTCATGAATCTCTAATGCTTAAATACAAGCTAGCTAAAAAGGAAATTTCTAGACTAAAGAAAATTGAAAAGGTGCATCTGCATGATTGTGTAGAATTGAAGACTAAGCATGATGATTTAGATATTACATGTAATGATCTTGCTGGTAATATTGATGATCTTGTGATGGAAATTGAAGCACTTAAAGAACACACATGTCAAGGCATAACTGATTTACAATTACAAAAGTTACGTGAATTTGATGAAATGCAAGAAAGAGTAAAAGAGTTAGATAGTGAAATACTGTCTTGGGAAGAGTATGAATCCAAAATGCTTGATAAACTCACAAATTTGAAATCTGAAGTAGAAAATCTAAATGAAAAGAACAAATTGCTTGAAATGAAATTCTCACAATTTTGTACAAGTTCTGAAAAATTGGATTTGCTATTTTCTTCTCAAAGGCATTATTTGGATAAGAGTGGAATTGGATATGATCCAATGAAGCTAAATGAGAGTCTAAGTGGCACAAGTGCCATGGGTAGAACCTCTATTGTGGCTGCCCAAAGGGCCAAGCTCCTAAGAGCTAGGGTTTCACACCCAAGGCCAGGTGTATTTAAATTGAAAAGGTATTGGGTACCTAAAGGCATGAGAAATGATGATATAAATGCTTATGTTGAATCTATGTATGGTGTGCATATTATTGCTAATGTGACTAACCCTAAAGGATCCAAGGTTTGGATACCTAAGCTTCATTGATTTTATTTTAAAGGTATGCTTAAAAACAGAATTCAAGAGTGGAGAATGGTATCTTGATAGTGGATGTTCTAGGCATATGACTGGAAATCCAACCATGTTCACTACCTTCACTAAAAAGAAACATGGTGGAAACATCACATTTGGAGATAACTCCAAAGGTAGAATTCTTGGAAATGGTTCCGTAGGTAATTCTTCCTTTGCCATAGATGGTGTGCTGTATGTGAGTGGTTTATCATTTAATCTCATTAGCACTAGTCAACTAGCTGATAAAGGATTTGTGGTAAAGTTCAAAAAGGACAAATACTTGATTAAAAATAAGTTAAAAGAGTTGGTAGTTGCTGGTTCTAGAAGTGGCAATGTGTATGTTATTGATTTTGAATCTTTAAGTAGTAGTTTAACTTGTTTGATTGCTTCTAGTGATTGTGCATTACATTGACATAGAAGATTAGGTCATATTGGCATGTCAACTTTGAGAAAATTTGCATGCTAGAAATCTGGTATGAAGCTTACCTAGGTTGAAATTTAACGAAAATCATATATGTGATGATTATTCTGTATATATAAGGAAAATAATAAAATAATCATTATTTCATATTCTTAAGATCAAGAGTGATATTGATATGTCTTGTTCTTAAATTTTAATGGTATAACTCTTGGTTAAGTCTTTTGTGCATAGTAAAAAGAAACAGGTTTTAAGAAACTTGCTCCACAATCTTGAGAGGTATTGATGCAAGCCATGAGAACATTCACATGAACAAGGTGTTCAAAGCTTCAAGTGTTCAAGCTAAGTAAATAAGATGCAAAGTGGACAAAAAGAGCATATGGAAACTATAGAATCAGCTAGTGCCATACTACACCCAAAAGAAGCAAACCTTTGAAGATACATCTTATGAGGTTTCAGCTAGATCAACAAGGGGTTCCTATGGTCAACTCTAAAGCCTTATTCTATCTTTAATATGGTACATTGCATGAACTATTTGATTCCATGAGTTGCTTGATTACATGAAATGATTGATTGCATATATGAAATGGTTGACGTCATTGTGTCAAATAGAATGATTTTGATAATATATATGTCTTTGATTGAATTGCTTGAGAGTTTTAAAATTTGAGTCTAAAATGATCCATCTATAAAAATGGCATTGAAAAGAGATCTATGGGAGTTTAGTATAGGTTACTCAAAATGAATATGGCTTACTTTGAAGATTATAACTTGGGTAAGTTTAATCCGAAAAGAGACATTGTGCATAAAAGTTGATGTCATTGAATTCTTGATATCTTTGATTGATTAATCCCATTTTTTTTTATCAAATTGTTATGACTAATTCTCTGCATCATTCAAGGGGGAGTTGTGTTCTCACATGTGAAAGGAAACTTTGGAACTAATGTCAAGGACCATATATTTGGTCACTATGCTCGTTTGATGAAATATATGTTTTTGAACTTATTTTAAAGAACTTGAATGATATATAGCATGTTATAGATGCTCCATGGTTAATTGAAAAGTGAGCTACAGTTGGCATCAAATGCTATTGTGATTTCAATTGATGTGTGAATCATATGCATGATTTTAGGGGGAGCATTGCATAAGAACCCTTTTCGGGTAAGATAGTTGAGTTTTGAAAAATGCAGTTTCATCCCACATACTTACATGGCATCATTTGTGTAAAATTGTGCATTCATGGGCTGACTACTTCCTTTTTTATTGATAACAAAAAGGGGGAGAGAATTGATGATGTAGAAAGTGCATTAGTTGTATTAGTTCGTAAGTTAAGGAGGAGAGTGCATAATTTTTTGACAAAATATGGGAATGAGTGAAGCATGAAATAAGGGGTGAGCTTAGTGCCCTTAAAGGCTTAGTACATTTCATGCATTCAAGTTTGGTATCAAATTCAATAATTATCAAATAGCTTTCTACATGCTAGGTTTTGTAATCATCAAAAAGGGGGAGATTGTTGGACCAAAGGTCCTATATTTTTTGTTTTGATGATTGTATCATGCTATGCTATTTGATTACATGATCTTTGTGATGAATTTGATGGTAAATTGATTGAATTTGAGACTTCTCTTAATTGGTTTTTCATTCAAGTGTTTTAAAACTAGTTGTGAACTCAACGATCGTTTTTATATCAAATAACATCTAAATGAGCTGAATTTTTACAGAGACATTAATTACATCATAAGGAACATTTTGCATGAAGGAATGAATAACAAATTCCGCCGTTTAGTAGCTGAAAAGCTGTGCCCTAGTTCATATCCGAAAATTATGTTTATATGTCTTAATTGAGTGCTTATGTGACTAAATGATATTTGTTTGAGCTGGAAACTTATATGTACATAAGTCCATATATATTATGATGTTATATGCTCAAATTTTGATTATTTGAATGATTATTTGAACTCAACTAACCTATGGTTCAAGCATGAAGCTCAAATGAGCTTACAAGCATATCTTAAGGTTTTTCAGGTTAAGACAAGAGTTGTAGTAATCCGGCTGTCCAAGAATAGTCTTGTAAGACTTAGGACAAGCTATGAAAATCCTAAGCACTCTTGCAAATCCACTAGAAGGTGAATGTTGAAAATGTTCATTTCAGACAAGGTGTGTCCAATTAGGACAAGCTGTGTCAATTTCAGACAAGCACTTTATGGAGAGTATTTGGTGGAGATTTCAACAAACTACATTCAAAATTTAAAGAGAGGATTCGAAATTCAAAGTTGGAGATTCGAAATTCTAAATTCAAAATCAAGTCAAGGTTGTTGCATGATTTTCAAAATTTAGTGTACAAGAACAAGAATGTGGCAAGGTTCAAGATGTGTTGCTGTATTTTTTGAAGATCAAAATCAAAGTTTGTTGCAACTTATGAGGAGATAACCAAGAGAGAGATTCAAGCCCTTGAAATCAAATTTTCAAAGTTGAAGTTGAGGAGATATCTTCAAAGGAGCTTTGATTGGCTGAAATTTGAAAGAAGATGAAGCCAATTTCAAAAGTCATGTTGGTAAAGATCTCATTCAAGTCAAAATGGAGCTGTTATGATCAAGTGGTTGCATTTCTTCAACAAGAGACTTAAATGGATGAAAATCTTGGGTGAACATGGCCAAGTATGTTGTCTACATTCAAAGACAAGAGATTGATACATTTGAATGGAGGAAATCAAGTTTGTTAGCATAGAGGTTGTTGCACTATAAAAGGAGAATATCAAGTTTGTTTTCAAAAACTATATTCAAATTCAAAGTTCAAGTGAAGATGAGAAGATCAAGGGATGCTCTCAACTATCTCTACTTGGCTTTCCTATAAATAGCCATCCATACAAGAGGAGAAGACACAAGACTTGCTACAAGCTACATAGCCTATTCTCCCAGGCTCTCTTTCTCTCCAGCAAAAGGCCAAGTCTTCCAAGTCTAGTTCTACAAGCATATATTGTTGTTACTAAAAAGCTCTCTGACACTTTATATTTCAATCCTACCTGTGAGCCTTTGTCAAATTTATGAGAGTTCCCTCAAACCTTGTTGGTTAAACACTAGAGTGGAACCTAGAGCCTAAAATTGTATCCCTTACCTTGTGAGGTTGTAAAAAGTTTAAGGGTGACTTGTAAAAACCCTCTGTGAGTTGTTGGTTTCTTGAGGAAACTATTTATCCTAGTGGATTTGAAAATCCTAAGCAAGGGTGCTTAGGTAGTAGACGTAGGAGGGTGCTCCGAACTACTATAAATCATCGTGTGCTTTACCTTTTGCTTGTTTATTGTTTTGCATGCTTTGATTATTTACTTGTTCAATACTGCCATTCATAATTCTTGATCATTCGATTATCTTGTGATAATTTTGGGTGACTTGAATTTGAAAGTTCATTTCTCTACTCAATACTAGCAAAATCAAATCTGCCCATTTTGTGTTTATATTGGTCAAAACTTTTCTAAGCATTCTAATATTGATATTCTGAACTATTTTCATAATCTGGTACTTATTATGCTCTAATTTCAGTTGGTTGATGGTTTAGAGTTAAAGCTTGATTTTCGGTTCATATCTAAATATATTGTTCTTAATATTGATATTTCAGCCCCTTTAACCTACTTTATGAAATTCTGAATTAGTGTGTTGATTTCTTGAATCCTAGCATCTTATATCATATATATTCGTTTATATACATCTTATATAGTTGTGTTCTACTTGCCCTATCATTTTGGATTAAGATATTGCATCTGAAACTGAAATTGATTTGAACCGGTTAGGGCTATACTAGTAAAGACCAACTTCTGTACTTTGTGTCTTTGTTTTTGTGGTCTATTTTCTGTTTAAAAGTAAGGGGATTCCCAGTTGGAATTTGGGGACACAATTCACCCCCCCCCCCTCTTGTGTCGCCTAGGTCCTACAAAATGAAGATATAGAATGAAGCCTAATAGGTGCTGGAAATCAGATTGTGCAAGTAAGAAAATGGCTCTTGAGGAAATGATAAGAATCTGGTAAGAAAGGCTCAAGAGTAACAATAAAGCTTTACTTGGCTAGTGTGTATGATCTCTCTTCAAAATCAAGTATGTAATCAAGGAATGAATGAGTGAAAGAATGAAAGCTTAGAAGATGAAGAACACTAGAGAGAGAGAGTGTAATTTTCGGCCAAGTGTGGAGAACCAAGAAACTAGTGTTTGCTTTATAGTAAAAATGAAGTGATGGTCTCTTGAAATTTCAGCCATTGGATTTGGAAGATAAAATCATGGCCTTTAGATGAATATAGACGTTAGAGACACACTAATTGACTTTAGAGAAAGGTTTGTCCTTTAGGTGGAGTAAATCATGGCTTTTGGATGGATATAGACTTTAGAGGCCACCTTGAAAGATACAACAATTGACTTGAGAAAAGTTCATCTTTTAGGTGGAGTAAATCATGGTTTTGAATGGATATAGACTTTAGAGGCATCTTGAAAGATACAACCATTGACTTGAGAAAAGTTTGTCTCTTAGGTGGAGTAAATCATGGCCTTTGGATCAAATGAAGATTCAATTTTGGCCATAGGATGTAAAGTAGGAGAGATAAGAATAAAGCTTGAATCTTTGGCCATTGGATTAAAATGTGATTTTGATGTAGAGAGAATATGATCCATTGGATGTGGAGTGTCTTGGTGGGAAAGAGAAATGGTTTTGAAATAAAGCTTCCCACACATGTGAAGAGAAAAACTTGTCATAAGACTTGTTGTACCTCTTGTCTCCTCCTTTCAAATTAACTTTTCCTTCTCTTCTCTTTTGGCTCCAAGTCTTCTAGTTAAGATGTAACTATGGTTAACTTGTCTTCTTTGCCATGTCATCAATGCCATGTCATTAATGCCATGTCAACAATGCCATGTCAGCTGCCACGTCACGTCCGTCGATTCTGACTTTGACTAGAAAGTTAATTTTACTTCAATTAATCCCAATTAAGCTCCAAGACATCTTTGGCAAAACTTGACTTATGTTGACCACGAAATTGACTTTCTTAATCATGGTTGACACTGATTAAGCCTTCACTAATGTTGGTCAAGGATGACATTAGGACCAATTTACGTTTTGGTCACCCTACACACAAATCATACTCAAGACATGCTATGTAAACCCTTTTAGGGTTTCTTGCAATTAGTCCACGTTAGTTCAATAATCAAATCATCAAATAAGCACAATTGAACTAGTTTAATATAAGTCTTGAATTCCTAAACTAATCAAGTAGGCATATGCACCTAGGTTTCTCAATACAATCAATAGATCAAAGTTCAATCAAAACATGCCGTTGTAATCACTCAAACATATATTCAACAAGACGTGCTTTTCACTTTTTTGTGCAATTTGAAACATAACTCGGTCTATTCGCTTCTTTATCCATTGAAACCTTGTACGAAAGCTAAATTAGCAAGTTAGACTTCTAAGGGCAATAAATGGAGTACAACGGTCCACTTTGAAGCTTTGGAATTGCTCAACTCTCTCCATAGACGTGCTTTTCACGTTTTTGTGCAATTTGAAACATAACTCGGTCTATTCGCTTCTTTATCCACTGAAACCTTGTACGAAAGCTAAATTAGCAAGTTAGACTTCTAAGAACACTCAATGGAGTACAACAGTCCACTTTGAAGCTTTGGAACATTGAAACCTTGTACGAAAGCTAAATTAGCAAGTTAGACTTCTAAGGGCAATAAATGGAGTACAACGGTCCACTTTGAAGCGTTGGAATTGCTCAACTCTCTCCATAGACGTGCTTTTCACGTTTTTGTGCAATTTGAAACATAACTCGGTCTATTCGCTTCTTTATCCATTGAAACCTTGTACGAAAGCTAAATTAGCAAGTGAGACTTCTAAGGGCAATAAATGGAGTACAACGGTCCACTTTGAAGCTTTGGAATTGCTCAACTCTCTCCATAGACGTGCTTTTCACGTTTTTGTGCAATTTGAAACATAACTCGGTCTATTCGCTTCTTTATCCATTGAAACCTTGTACAAAAGCTAAATTAGCATTTTAGACTTCTAAGAACAATAAATGGAGTGCAACGGTCCACTTTGATGCTGTGGAATTGCTCAACTCTCTCCATAGTCGTGCTTTTCACGTTTTTGTGCAATTTGAAACATAACTCGGTCTATTCGCTTCTTTGTCCATTGAAACCTTGTACGAAAGCTAAATTAGCAAGTTAGACTTCTAAGGGCAATAAATGGAGTGCAACGTGTTGAATATATGTTTGAGTGATTACAACGGCATGTTTTGATTGAACTTTGATCTATTGATTGTATTGAGAAACCTAGGTGCATATGCCTACTTGATTAGTTTAGGAATTCAAGACTTATATTAAACTAGTTCAATTGTGCTTATTTGATGATTTGATTATTGAACTAACGTGGACTAATTGCAAGAAATCCTAAAAGGGTTTACATAGCATGTCTTGAGTATGATTTGTGTGTAGGGTGACCAAAACGTAAATTGGTCCTAATGTCATCCTTGACCAACATTAGTGAAGGCTTAATCAGTGTCAAACATGATTAAGAAAGTCAATTTCGTGGTCAACATAAGTCAAGTTTTGCCAAAGATGTCTTGGAGCTTAATTGGGATCAATTGAAGTAAAATTAACTTTCTAGTCAAAGTCAGAATCGACGGACGTGACGTGGCAGCTGACATGGCATTGGTGACATGGCATTGATGACATGGCAAAGAAGACAAGTTAACCATAGTTACATCTTAACTAGAAGACTTGGAGCCAAAAAGAGAAGGAAAAGTTAATTTGAAAGGAGGAGACAAGAGGTACAACAAGTCTTATGACAAGTTTTTCTCTTCACATGTGTGGGAAGCTTTATTTCAAAACCATTTCTCTTTCCCACCAAGACACTCCACATCCAATGGATCATATTCTCTCTACATCAAAATCACATTTTAATCCAATGGCCAAAGATTCAAGCTTTATTCTTATCTCTCCTACTTTACATCCTATGGCCAAAATTGAATCTTCATTTGATCCAAAGGCCATCATTTATTCCACCTAAGAGACAAACTTTTCTCAAGTCAATTGTTGTATCTTTCAAGATGCCTCTAAAGTCTATATCCATCCAAAAGCCATGATTTACTCCACCTAAAAGACAAACTTTTCTCAAGTCAATTGTTGTATCTTTCAAGGTGGCCTCCAAAGTCTATATCCATCCAAAAGCCATTATTTCTTCCTACCAAAAAAGACTTGTTGTAATCATTTTCACACTTCTCTAAGCTTTCTAATGTCTATAATGATCCAAGGGTCCATATCTTTCATATCAATCCAATGGCCCTCATTTCATGAGCTTACACTCCACAATTTCTATAAAAACTAACTCTTTGTCTATGGTGCATAGACTTGGCCAAAAATTACTCTTTCTCTCTTAAGTGTTCTTCATCTCTCAAGCTTTCATTCTCTCACTCATTCATTCCTTGATTACATACTTGATTTTGAAGAGAGATCATATACACTAGCCAAGCAAAGCTTTATCGTTACTCTTGAGCCGTTCAAATATGATTTTCATCATATTCTCAAGAGTCATTTCCTTTGTGATATAATCTGGTTTCCAGCACTTCTAAGGCTACATTCATCATCTCCATTTCATCATTCAAGCCTTGTGATAACTGATTTTCGTTGGTTGTTACACTACTCAAAGTTTTACAAACCCTAACAACCAAAAATCTCAAATCTGAGTTTTGTGCTTACCATTCCCATTCCAGCTTTTCAAGAGCTTCATTTGAGCCCTAGACACTTAAAAATCCAGCTACTCAAAGAGCCATACCTTGAGCTTAAACTACTTCTCTACCTGGCTGCCATAAATAGCCTATTTGAGAATTCAACTTGTTAATTTGTGTTCTCGGTGAGACCGAGGTGTATTGTTGATAAGAGTTTGTGTGGTGAGCTATAAACCACACGGTGTGTAAAGTTTGGTGTTTGAGCTACAAAAACACTGGTTGTATGAGTTCCGCTTGACTCGGTTGAACAAGCTATATTGGAGTGTTTGAAATTCCCAAGTGGGACTTGGGGAGTGGAGTAGGCTTGGGTTAAGCCGAACCACTATAAATCTCTTTGCCCTCTTTACTTTACAGCAATTTCATTTTAGCATATCATACTCGCATTTCATACTTGAATTGGACATCTAGGGTGATAGAATCAAGCTTGTGCATACATTTGTTGAATCTGATTTTGTGCTTCATTATAACTTGTTTTGGTGTGCGATATTCATTTTGATCATTTGACTTTATTCTTGTTGTTAAGTTTGATTTATGTGATTATCTTTGTATACATTTATATTCAACTTATTTAAATTGCTTCCGCTTAGGGTGAAACTCAATTGAAATACAAAAAGAGGCGACTTAGTCTAAATTTGATCAAGATCACAATTCACCCCCCCTCTTGTGGTGCCATCCGATCCAACACAACGGTCCACTTTGAAGCTTTGGAATTGCTCAACTCTCTCCATAGACGTGCTTTTCACGTTTTTCTGCAATTTGAAACATAACTCGGTCTATTCGCTTCTTTATCCATTGAAACCTTGTACGAAAGCTAAATTAGCAAGTTAGACTTCTAAGGGCAATAAATGGAGTACAACGGTCCACTTTGAAGCTTTGGAATTGCTCAACTCTCTCCATAGACGTGCTTTTCACGTTTTTGTGCAATTTGAAACATAACTCGGTCTATTGGCTTCTTTATCCATTGAAACCTTGTACGAAAGCGAAATTAGCATTTTAGACTTCTAAGAACAATAAATGGAGTGCAACAGTCCACTTTGATGCTTTGGAATTGCTCAACTCTCTCCATAGACGTGCTTTTCACGTTTTTGTGCAATTTGAAACATAACTCGGTCTATTCGCTTCTTTATCCATTGAAACCTTGTACGAAAGCTAAATTAGCAAGTTAGACTTCTAAGGGCAATAAATGGAGTACAACGGTCCACTTTGAAGCTTTGGAATTGCTCAACTCTCTCCATAGACGTGCTTTTCATGTTTTTGTGCAATTTGAAACATAAATCGGTCTATTCGCTTCTTTATCCATTGAAACCTTGTACGAAAGCTAAATTAGCAAGTTAGACTTCTAAGAACACTCAATGGAGTACAACGGTCCACTTTGAAGCTTTGGAATTGCTCAACTCTCTCCATAGACGTGCTTTTCACGTTTTTGTGCAATTTGAAACATAACTCGATCTATTCGCTTCTTTATCCATTGAAACCTTGTACGAAAGCTAAATTAGCAAGTTAGACTTCTAAGGGCAATAAATGGAGTACAACGGTCCACTTTGAAGCTTTGGAATTGCTCAACTCTCTCCATAGACGTGCTTTTCACGTTTTTGTGCAATTTGAAACATAACTCGGTCTATTCGCTTCTTTATCCATTGAAACCCTCTAAGAAAGCTAAATTAGAGAGTTAGACTTCTTAGAACAATAAATGGAGTACAACGGTCCACTTTGAAGCTTTGGAATTGCTCAACTCTCTCCATAGACGTGCTTTTCACGTTTTTGTGCAATTTGAAACATAACTCGGTCTATTCGCTTCTTTATCCATTGAAACCTTGTACGAAAGCTAAATTAGCAAGTTAGACTTCTAAGGGCAATAAATGGAGTACAACGGTCCACTTTGAAGCTTTAGAACTGCTCAACTCTCTCCATAGACGTGCTTTTCATGTTTCTGTGCAATTTGAAACATAACTCGGTCTATTCGCTTCTTTATCCATTGAAACCCTCTAAGAAAGCTAAATTAGCAAGTTAGACTTCTTAGAACAATAAATGGAGTACAACGGTCCACTTTGAAGCTTTGGAATTGCTCAACTCTCTCCACAGACGTGCTTTTCACGTTTTTGTGCAATTTGAAACATAACTCGGTCTATTCGCTTCTTTATCCATTGAAACCTTGTAAGAAAGCTAAATTAGCAAGTGAGACTTCTAAGGGCAATAAATGGAGTACAACGGTCCACTTTGAAGCTTTGGAATTGCTCAACTCTCTCCATAGACGTGCTTTTCACGTTTTTGTGTAATTTGAAACATAACTCGGTCTATTCGCTTCTTTATCCATTGAAACCTTGTACGAAAGCTAAATTAGCAAGTTAGACTTCTAAGGGCAATAAATGGAGTACAACGGTCCACTTTGAAGCTTTGGAATTGCTCAACTCTCTCCATAGACGTGCTTTTCACGTTTTTGTGCAATTTGAAACATAACTCGGTCTATTCGCTTCTTTATCCATTGAAACCTTGTACGAAAGCGAAATTAGCATTTTTGACTTCTAAGAACAATAAATGGAGTGCAACGGTCCACTTTGATGCTTTGGAATTGCTCAACTCTCTCCATAGATGTGCTTTTCTCGTTTTTGTGCAATTTGAAACATAACTTGGTCTATTCGCATCTTTATCTAACGAAACGTTATTCGAAAGCTAAGGTAGCAAGTCAGACTTCTAAGAACACTCAATGGAGTACAATGATCCACTTTGAAGCTTTGGAATTGCTCAACTCTCTCCATAGACGTGCTTTTCACGTTTTTGTGCAATTTGAAACATAACTCATAAGCAAGTTAGACTTCTAAGGGCAATAAATGGAGTACAACGGTCCACTTTGAAGCTTTGGAATTGCTCAACTCTCTCCATAGACGTGCTTTTCACGTTTTTGTGCAATTTGAAACATAACTCGGTCTATTCGCTTCTTTATCCATTGAAACCATGTATGAAAGCGAAATTAGCATTTTTGACTTCTAAGAACAATAAATGGAGTGCAACGGTCCACTTTGATGCTTTGGAATTGCTCAACTCTCTCCATAGATGTGCTTTTCTCGTTTTTGTGCAATTTGAAACATAACTTGGTCTATTCGCATCTTTATCTAACGAAACGTTATACGAAAGCTAAGCTAGCAAGTCAGACTTCTAAGAACACTCAATGGAGTACAATGATCCACTTTGAAGCTTTGGAATTGCTCAACTCTCTCCATAGACGTGCTTTTCACGTTTTTGTGCACTTTGAAACATAACTCGGTCTATTCGCTTCTTTATCCATTGAAACCCTCTAAGAAAGCTAAATTAGCAAGTTAGACTTCTTAGAACAATAAATGGAGCACAACGGTCCACTTTGAAGCTTTAGAATTGCTCAACTCTCTCCATAGACGTGCTTTTCACGTTTTTGTGCAATTTGAAACATAACTCGGTCTATTCGCTTCTTTATCCATTTAAACCTTGTACGAAAGCTAAATTAGCAAGTTAGACTTCTAAGGGCAATAAATGGAGTACAACGGTCCACTTTGAAGCTTTGGAATTGCTCAACTCTCTCCATAGACGTGCTTTTTACGTTTTTGTGCAATTTGAAACATAACTCGGTCTATTCGCTTCTTTATCCATTGAAACCTTGTACGAAAGCGAAATTAGCATTTTTGACTTCTAAGAACAATAAATGGAGTGCAACGGTCCACTTTGATGCTTTGGAATTGCTCAACTCTCTCCATAGATGTGCTTTTCTCGTTTTTGTGCAATTTGAAACATAACTTGGTCTATTCGCATCTTTATCTAACGAAACGTTATACGAAAGCTAAGCTAGCAAGTCACACTTCTAAGAACACTCAATGGAGTACAATGATCCACTTTGAAGCTTTGGAATTGCTCAACTCTCTCCATAGACGTGCTTTTCACGTTTTTGTGCAATTTGAAACATAACTCGGTCTATTCGCTTCTTTATCCATTGAAACCCTCTAAGAAAGCTAAATTAGCAAGTTAGACTTCTTAGAACAATAAATGGAGTACAACGGTCCACTTTGAAGCTTTGGAATTGCTCAACTCTCTCCATAGACGTGCTTTTCACGTTTTTGTGCAATTTGAAACATAACTCGGTCTATTCGCTTCTTTATCCATTGAAACCTTGTACGAAAGCTAAATTAGCAAGTTAGACTTCTAAGGGCAATAAATGGAGTGCAACGGTCCACTTTGAAGCTTTGGAATTGCTCAACTCTCTCCATAGACGTGCTTTTCACGTTTTTGTGCAATTTGAAACATAACTCGGTCTACTCGCTTCTTTATCCATTGAAACCTTGTACGAAAGCGAAATTAGCATTTTTGACTTCTTAGAACAATAAATGGAGTGCAACGGTCCACTTTGATGCTTTGGAATTGCTCAACTCTCTCCATAGATGTGCTTTTCTCGTTTTTGTGCAATTTGAAACATAACTTGGTCTATTCGCATCTTTATCTAACGAAACGTTATACGAAAGCTAAGCTAGCAAGTCACACTTCTAAGAACACTCAATGGAGTACAATGATCCACTTTGAAGCTTTGGAATTGCTCAACCCTCTCCATAGACGTGCTTTTCACGTTTTTGTGCAATTTGAAACATAACTCGGTCTATTCGCTTCTTTATCCATTGAAACCTTGTACGAAAGCTAAATTAGCAAGTTAGACTTTTTAGAACAATAAATGGAGTACAACGGTCCACTTTGAAGCTTTGGAATTGCTCAACTCTCTCCATAGACGTGCTTTTCACGTTTTTGTGCAATTTGAAACATAACTCGGTCTATTCGCTTCTTTATCCATTGAAACCTTGTACGAAAGCTAAATTAGCAAGTTAGACTTCTAAGGGCAATAAATGGAGTGCAACGGTCCACTTTGAAGCTTTGGAATTGCTCAACTCTCTCCATAGATGTGCTTTTCTCTTTTTTGTGCAATTTGAAACATAACTTGGTCTATTCGCATCTTTATCTAACGAAACGTTATACGAAAGCTAAGCTAGCAAGTCAGACTTCTAAGAACACTCAATGGAGTACAATGATCCAATTTGAAGCTTTGGAATTGCTCAACTCTCTCCATAGACGTGCTTTTCACGTTTTTGTGCAATTTGAAACATAACTCGGTCTATTCGCTTCTTTATCCATTGAAACCTTGTACGAAAGCTAAATTAGCAAGTTAGACTTCTAAGGGCAATAAATGTAGTACAACGGTCCACTTTGAAGCTTTGGAATTGCTCAACTCTCTCCATAGACGTGCTTTTCACGTTTTTGTGCAATTTGAAACATAACTCGGTCTATTCGCTTCTTTATCCATTGAAACCTTGTACGAAAGCGAAATTAGCATTTTTGACTTCTAAGAACAATAAATGGAGTGCAACGGTCCACTTTGATGCTTTGGAATTGCTCAACTCTCTCCATAGACGTGCTTTTCACGTTTTTGTGCAATTTGAAACATAACTCGGTCTATTCGCTTCTTTATCCATTGAAACCCTCTAAGAAAGCTAAATTAGCAAGTTAGACTTCTTAGAACAATAAATGGAGTACAACGGTCCACTTTGAAGCTTTGGAATTGCTCAACTCTCTCCATAGACGTGCTTTTCACGTTTTTGTGCAATTTGAAACATAACTCGGTCTATTCGCTTCTTTATCCATTGAAACCTTGTACGAAAGCTAAATTAGCAAGTTAGACTTCTAAGGGCAATAAATGGAGTACAACGGTCCACTTTGAAGCTTTGGAATTGCTCAACTCTCTCCATAGACGTGCTTTTCACGTTTTTGTGCAATTTGAAACATAACTCGGTCTATTCGCTTCTTTATCCATTGAAACCTTGTACGAAAGCGAAATTAGCATTTTTGACTTCTAAGAACAATAAATGGAGTGCAACGGTCCACTTTGATGCTTTGGAATTGCTCAACTCTCTCCATAGATGTGCTTTTCTCATTTTTGTGCAATTTGAAACATAACTTGGTCTATTCGCATCTTTATCTAACGAAACGTTATACGAAAGCTAAGCTAGCAAGTCACACTTCTAAGAACACTCAATGGAGTACAATGATCCACTTTGAAGCTTTGGAATTGCTCAACTCTCTCCATAGACGTGCTTTTCACGTTTTTGTGCAATTTGAAACATAACTCGGTCTATTCGCTTCTTTATCCATTGAAACCCTCTAAGAAAGCTAAATTAGCAAGTTAGACTTCTTAGAACAATAAATGGAGTACAACGGTCCACTTTGAAGCTTTGGAATTGCTCAACTCTCTCCATAGACGTGCTTTTCACGTTTTTGTGCAATTTGAAACATAACTCGGTCTATTCGCTTCTTTATCCATTGAAACCTTGTACGAAAGCTAAATTAGCAAGTTAGACTTCTAAGGGCAATAAATGGAGTGCAACGGTCCACTTTGAAGCTTTGGAATTGCTCAACTCTCTCCATAGACGTGCTTTTCACGTTTTTGTGCAATTTGAAACATAACTCGGTCTATTCGCTTCTTTATCCATTGAAACCTTGTACGAAAGCGAAATTAGCATTTTTGACTTCTAAGAACAATAAATGGAGTGCAACGGTCCACTTTGATGCTTTGGAATTGCTCAACTCTCTCCATAGATGTGCTTTTCTCGTTTTTGTGCAATTTGAAACATAACTTGGTCTATTCGCATCTTTATCTAAAGAAACGTTATACGAAAGCTAAGCTAGCAAGTCAGACTTCTAAGAACACTCAATGGAGTACAATGATCCACTTTGAAGCTTTGGAATTGCTCAACTCTCTCCATAGACGTGCTTTTCACGTTTTTGTGCAATTTGAAACATAACTCGGTCTATTCGCTTCTTTATCCATTGAAACCTTGTACGAAAGCTAAATTAGCAAGTTAGACTTCTAAGGGCAATAAATGGAGTACAACGGTCCACTTTGAAGCTTTAAAATTGCTCAACTCTCTCCATAGACGTGCTTTTCATGTTTTTGTGCAATTTGAAACATAACTCGGTCTATTCGCTTCTTTATCCATTGAAACCCTCTAAGAAAGCTAAATTAGCAAGTTAGACTTCTTAGAACAATAAATGGAGTACAACGGTCCACTTTGAAGCTTTGGAATTGCTCAACTCTCTCCATAGACGTGCTTTTCACGTTTTTGTGCAATTTGAAACATAACTCGGTCTATTCGCTTCTTTATCCATTGAAACCTTGTACGAAAGCTAAATTAGCAAGTGAGACTTCTAAGGGCAATAAATGGAGCACAACGGTCCACTTTGAAGCTTTGGAATTGCTCAACTCTCTCCATAGACGTGCTTTTCACGTTTTTGTGCAATTTGAAACATAACTCGGTCTATTCGCTTCTTTATCAATTGAAACCTTGTACGAAAGCTAAATTAGCATTTTAGACTTCTAAGAACAATAAATGGAGTACAACGGTCCACTTTGAAGCTTTGGAATTGCTCAACTCTCTCCATAGACGTGCTTTTCACGTTTTTGTGCAATTTGAAACATAACTCGGTCTATTCGCTTCTTTATCCATTGAAACCTTGTACGAAAGCTAAATTAGCAAGTTAGACTTCTAAGGGCAATAAATGGAGTACAACGGTCCACTTTGAAGCTTTGGAATTGCTCAACTCTCTCCATAGACGTGCTTTTCACGTTTTTGTGCAATTTGAAACATAACTCGGTCTATTCGCTTCTTTATCCATTGAAACGTTGTACGAAAGCGAAATTAGCATTTTTGACTTCTAAGAACAATAAATGGAGTGCAACGGTCCACTTTGATGCTTTGGAATTGCTCAACTCTCTCCATAGATGTGCTTTTCTCATTTTTGTGCAATTTGAAACATAACTTGGTCTATTCGCATCTTTATCTAACGAAACGTTATACGAAAGCTAAGCTAGCAAGTCACACTTCTAAGAACACTCAATGGAGTACAATGATCCACTTTGAAGCTTTGGAATTGCTCAACTCTCTCCATAGACGTGCTTTTCACGTTTTTGTGCAATTTGAAACATAACTCGGTCTATTCGCTTCTTTATCCATTGAAACCCTCTAAGAAAGCTAAATTAGCAAGTTAGACTTCTTAGAACAATAAATGGAGTACAACGGTCCACTTTGAAGCTTTGGAATTGCTCAACTCTCTCCATAGACGTGCTTTTCACGTTTTTGTGCAATTTGAAACATAACTCGGTCTATTCGCTTCTTTATCCATTGAAACCTTGTACGAAAGCTAAATTAGCAAGTTAGACTTCTAAGGGCAATAAATGGAGTGCAACGGTCCACTTTGAAGCTTTGGAATTGCTCAACTCTCTCCATAGACGTGCTTTTCACGTTTTTGTGCAATTTGAAACATAACTCGGTCTATTCGCTTCTTTATCCATTGAAACCTTGTACGAAAGCGAAATTAGCATTTTTGACTTCTAAGAACAATAAATGGAGTGCAACGGTCCACTTTGATGCTTTGGAATTGCTCAACTCTCTCCATAGATGTGCTTTTCTCGTTTTTGTGCAATTTGAAACATAACTTGGTCTATTCGCATCTTTATCTAAAGAAACGTTATACGAAAGCTAAGCTAGCAAGTCAGACTTCTAAGAACACTCAATGGAGTACAATGATCCACTTTGAAGCTTTGGAATTGCTCAACTCTCTCCATAGACGTGCTTTTCACGTTTTTGTGCAATTTGAAACATAACTCGGTCTATTCGCTTCTTTATCCATTGAAACCTTGTACGAAAGCTAAATTAGCAAGTTAGACTTCTAAGGGCAATAAATGGAGTACAACGGTCCACTTTGAAGCTTTGGAATTGCTCAACTCTCTCCATAGACGTGCTTTTCACGTTTTTGTGCAATTTGAAACATAACTCGGTCTATTCGCTTCTTTATCCATTGAAACCTTGTACGAAAGCGAAATTAGCATTTTTGACTTCTAAGAACAATAAATGGAGTGCAACGGTCCACTTTGATGCTTTGGAATTGTTCAACTCTCTCCATAGATGTGCTTTTCTCTTTTTTGTGCAATTTGAAACATAACTTGGTCTATTCGCATCTTTATCTAACGAAACGTTATACGAAAGCTAAGCTAGCAAGTCAGACTTCTAAGAACACTCAATGGAGTACAATGATCCACTTTGAAGCTTTGGAATTGCTCAACTCTCTCCATAGACGTGCTTTTCACGTTTTTGTGCAATTTGAAACATAACTCGGTCTATTCGCTTCTTTATCCATTGAAACCTTGTACGAAAGCTAAATTAGCAAGTTAGACTTCTAAGGGCAATAAATGGAGTACAACGGTCCACTTTGAAGCTTTGGAATTGCTCAACTCTCTCCATAGACGTGCTTTTCACGTTTTTGTGCAATTTGAAACATAACTCGGTCTATTCGCTTCTTTATCCATTGAAACCTTGTACGAAAGCTAAATTAGCAAGTTAGACTTCTTAGAACAATAAATGGAGTACAACGGTCCACTTTGAAGCTTTGGAATTGCTCAACTCTCTCCATAGACGTGCTTTTCACGTTTTTGTGCAATTTGAAACATAACTCGGTCTATTCGCTTCTTTATCCATTGAAACCTTGTACGAAAGCTAAATTAGCAAGTTAGACTTCTAAGGGCAATAAATGGAGTACAACGGTCCACTTTGAAGCTTTGGAATTGCTCAACTCTCTCCATAGACGTGCTTTTCACGTTTTTGTGCAATTTGAAACATAACTCGGTCTATTCGCTTCTTTATCCATTGAAACCTTGTACGAAAGTGAAATTAGCATTTTTGACTTCTAAGAACAATAAATGGAGTGCAACGGTCCACTTTGATGCTTTGGAATTGCTCAACTCTCTCCATAGATGTGCTTTTCTCTTTTTTGTGCAATTTGAAACATAACTTGGTCTATTCGCATCTTTATCTAACGAAACGTTATACGAAAGCTAAGCTAGCAAGTCAGACTTCTAAGAACACTCAATGGAGTACAATGATCCACTTTGAAGCTTTGGAATTGCTCAACTCTCTCCATAGACGTGCTTTTCACGTTTTTGTGCAATTTGAAACATAACTCGGTCTATTCGCTTCTTTATCCATTGAAACCTTGTACGAAAGCTAAATTAGCAAGTTAGACTTCTAAGGGCAATAAATGGAGTACAACGGTCCACTTTGAAGCTTTGGAATTGCTCAACTCTCTCCATAGACGTGCTTTTCACGTTTTTGTGCAATTTGAAACATAACTCGGTCTATTCGCTTCTTTATCCATTGAAACCTTGTACGAAAGCTAAATTAGCAAGTTAGACTTCTAAGGGCAATAAATGGAGTACAACGGTCCACTTTGAAGCTTTAAAATTGCTCAACTCTCACCATAGACGTGCTTTTCATGTTTTTGTGCAATTTGAAACATAACTCGGTCTATTCGCTTCTTTATCCATTGAAACCCTCTAAGAAAGCTAAATTAGCAAGTTAGACTTCTTAGAACAATAAATGGAGTACAACGGTCCACTTTGAAGCTTTGGAATTGCTCAACTCTCTCCATAGACGTGCTTTTCACGTTTTTGTGCAATTTGAAACATAACTCGGTCTATTCGCTTCTTTATCCATTGAAACCTTGTACGAAAGCTAAATTAGCAAGTGAGACTTCTAAGGGCAATAAATGGAGCACAACGGTCCACTTTGAAGCTTTGGAATTGCTCAACTCTCTCCATAGACGTGCTTTTCACGTTTTTGTGCAATTTGAAACATAACTCGGTCTATTCGCTTCTTTATCCATTGAAACCTTGTACGATGGCGAAATTAGCATTTTTGACATCTAAGAACAATAAATGGAGTGCAACGGTCCACTTTGATGCTTTGGAATTGTTCAACTCTCTCCATAGATGTGCTTTTCTCTTTTTTGTGCAATTTGAAACATAACTTGGTCTATTCGCATCTTTATCTAACGAAACGTTATACGAAAGCTAAGCTAGCAAGTCAGACTTCTAAGAACACTCAATGGAGTACAATGATCCACTTTGAAGCTTTGGAATTGCTCAACTCTCTCCATAGACGTGCTTTTCACGTTTTTGTGCAATTTGAAACATAACTCGGTCTATTCGCTTCTTTATCCATTGAAACCTTGTACGAAAGCTAAATTAGCAAGTTAGACTTCTAAGGGCAATAAATGGAGTACAACGGTCCACTTTGAAGCTTTGGAATTGCTCAACTCTCTCCATAGACGTGCTTTTCACGTTTTTGTGCAATTTGAAACATAACTCGGTCTATTCGCTTCTTTATCCATTGAAACCTTGTACGAAAGCTAAATTAGCAAGTTAGACTTCTTAGAACAATAAATGGAGTACAACGGTCCACTTTGAAGCTTTGGAATTGCTCAACTCTCTCCATAGACGTGCTTTTCACGTTTTTGTGCAATTTGAAACATAACTCGGTCTATTCGCTTCTTTATCCATTGAAACCTTGTACGAAAGCTAAATTAGCAAGTTAGACTTCTAAGGGCAATAAATGGAGTACAACGGTCCACTTTGAAGCTTTGGAATTGCTCAACTCTCTCCATAGACGTGCTTTTCACGTTTTTGTGCAATTTGAAACATAACTCGGTCTATTCGCTTCTTTATCCATTGAAACCTTGTACGAAAGCTAAATTAGCAAGTGAGACTTCTAAGGGCAATAAATGGAGCACAACGGTCCACTTTGAAGCTTTGGAATTGCTCAACTCTCTCCATAGACGTGCTTTTCACGTTTTTGTGCAATTTGAAACATAACTCGGTCTATTCGCTTCTTTATCCATTGAAACCTTGTACGATGGCGAAATTAGCATTTTTGACATCTAAGAACAATAAATGGAGTGCAACGGTCCACTTTGATGCTTTGGAATTGTTCAACTCTCTCCATAGATGTGCTTTTCTCTTTTTTGTGCAATTTGAAACATAACTTGGTCTATTCGCATCTTTATCTAACGAAACGTTATACGAAAGCTAAGCTAGCAAGTCAGACTTCTAAGAACACTCAATGGAGTACAATGATCCACTTTGAAGCTTTGGAATTGCTCAACTCTCTCCATAGACGTGCTTTTCACGTTTTTGTGCAATTTGAAACATAACTCGGTCTATTCGCTTCTTTATCCATTGAAACCTTGTACGAAAGCTAAATTAGCAAGTTAGACTTCTAAGGGCAATAAATGGAGTACAACGGTCCACTTTGAAGCTTTGGAATTGCTCAACTCTCTCCATAGACGTGCTTTTCACGTTTTTGTGCAATTTGAAACATAACTCGGTCTATTCGCTTCTTTATCCATTGAAACCTTGTACGAAAGCTAAATTAGCAAGTTAGACTTCTTAGAACAATAAATGGAGTACAACGGTCCACTTTGAAGCTTTGGAATTGCTCAACTCTCTCCATAGACGTGCTTTTCACGTTTTTGTGCAATTTGAAACATAACTCGGTCTATTCGCTTCTTTATCCATTGAAACCTTGTACGAAAGCTAAATTAGCAAGTTAGACTTCTAAGGGCAATAAATGGAGTACAACGGTCCACTTTGAAGCTTTGGAATTGCTCAACTCTCTCCATAGACGTGCTTTTCACGTTTTTGTGCAATTTGAAACATAACTCGGTCTATTCGCTTCTTTATCCATTGAAACCTTGTACGAAAGTGAAATTAGCATTTTTGACTTCTAAGAACAATAAATGGAGTGCAACGGTCCACTTTGATGCTTTGGAATTGCTCAACTCTCTCCATAGATGTGCTTTTCCTCTTTTTTGTGCAATTTGAAACATAACTTGGTCTATTCGCATCTTTATCTAACGAAACGTTATACGAAAGCTAAGCTAGCAAGTCAGACTTCTAAGAACACTCAATGGAGTACAATGATCCACTTTGAAGCTTTGGAATTGCTCAACTCTCTCCATAGACGTGCTTTTCACGTTTTTGTGCAATTTGAAACATAACTCGGTCTATTCGCTTCTTTATCCATTGAAACCTTGTACGAAAGCTAAATTAGCAAGTTAGACTTCTAAGGGCAATAAATGGAGTACAACGGTCCACTTTGAAGCTTTGGAATTGCTCAACTCTCTCCATAGACGTGCTTTTCACGTTTTTGTGCAATTTGAAACATAACTCGGTCTATTCGCTTCTTTATCCATTGAAACCTTGTACGAAAGCTAAATTAGCAAGTTAGACTTCTAAGGGCAATAAATGGAGTACAACGGTCCACTTTGAAGCTTTAAAATTGCTCAACTCTCACCATAGACGTGCTTTTCATGTTTTTGTGCAATTTGAAACATAACTCGGTCTATTCGCTTCTTTATCCATTGAAACCCTCTAAGAAAGCTAAATTAGCAAGTTAGACTTCTTAGAACAATAAATGGAGTACAACGGTCCACTTTGAAGCTTTGGAATTGCTCAACTCTCTCCGTAGACGTGCTTTTCACGTTTTTGTGCAATTTGAAACATAACTCGGTCTATTCGCTTCTTTATCCATTGAAACCTTGTACGAAAGCTAAATTAGCAAGTGAGACTTCTAAGGGCAATAAATGGAGCACAACGGTCCACTTTGAAGCTTTGGAATTGCTCAACTCTCTCCATAGACGTGCTTTTCACGTTTTTGTGCAATTTGAAACATAACTCGGTCTATTCGCTTCTTTATCAATTGAAACCTTGTACGAAAGCTAAATTAGCATTTTAGACTTCTAAGAACAATAAATGGAGTGCTACGGTCCACTTTGATGCTTTGGAATTCCTCAACTCTCTCCATAGACGTGCTTTTCACGTTTTTGTGCAATTTGAAACATAACTCGGTCTATTCGCTTCTTTATCCATTGAAACCCTGTACGAAAGCTAAATTAGCAAGTTAGACTTCTTAGAACAATAAATGGAGTACAACGGTCAAACTTTGAAGCTTTGGAATTGCTCAACTCTCTCCATAGACGTGCTTTTCACGTTTTTGTGCAATTTGAAACATAACTCGGTCTATTGGCTTCTTTATCCAGTGAAACCTTGTACGAAAGCGAAATTAGCATTTTAGACTTCTAAGAACAATAAATGGAGTGCAACAGTCCACTTTGATGCTTTGGAATTGCTCAACTCTCTCCATAGATGTGCTTTTCTCGTTTTTGTGCAATTTGAAACATAACTTGGTCTATTCGTATCTTTATCTAACGAAACGTTATACGAAAGCTAAGCTAGCAAGTCATACTTCTAAGAACACTCAATGGAGTACAATGATCCACTTTGAAGCTTTGGAATTGCTCAACTCTCTCCATAGACGTGCTTTTCACGTTTTTGTGTAATTTGAAACATAACTCGGTCTATTCGCTTCTTTATCCATTGAAACCTTGTACGAAAGCTAAATTAGCAAGTTAGACTTCTAAGGGCAATAAATGGAGTACAACGGTCCACTTTGAAGCTTTGGAATTGCTCAACTCTCTCCATAGACGTGCTTTTCACGTTTTTGTGCAATTTGAAACATAACTCGGTCTATTCGCTTCTTTATCCATTGAAACCTTGTACGAAAGCTAAATTAGCAAGTTAGACTTCTGAGGGCAATAAATGGAGTACAACGGTCCGCTTTGAAGCTTTAGAATTGCTCAACTCTCTCCATAGACGTGCTTTTCGTGTTTTTGTGCAATTTGAAACATAACTCGTCTATGCGCTTCTTTATCCATTGAAACCCTCTAAGAAAGCTAAATTAGCAAGTTAGACTTCTTAGAACAATAAATGGAGTACAACGGTCCACTTTGAAGCTTTGGAATTGCTCAACTCTCTCCATAGACGTGCTTTTCACGTTTTTGTGCAATTTGAAACATAACTCGGTCTATTCGCTTCTTTATCCATTGAAACCTTGTACGAAAGCTAAATTAGCAAGTGAGACTTCTAAGGGCAATAAATGGAGTACAACGCTCCACTTTGAAGCTTTGGAATTGCTCATCTCTCTCCATAGACGTGCTTTTCACGTTTTTGTGTAATTTGAAACATAACTCGGTCTATTCGCTTCTTTATCCATTGAAACCTTGTACGAAAGCTAAATTAGCAAGTTAGACTTCTAAGGGAAATAAATGGAGTACAACGGTCCACTTTGAAGCTTTGGAATTGCTCAACTCTCTCCATAGACGTGCTTTTCACGTTTTTGTGCAATTTGAAACATAACTCGGTCTATTCGCTTCTTTATCCATTGAAACCTTGTACGAAAGCGAAATTAGCATTTTTGACTTCTAAGAACAATAAATGGAGTGCAACGGTCCACTTTGATGCTTTGGAATTGCTCAACTCTCTCCATAGATGTGCTTTTCTCGTTTTTGTGCAATTTGAAACATAACTTGGTCTATTCGCATCTTTATCTAACGAAACGTTATACGAAAGCTAAGCTAGCAAGTCAGACTTCTAAGAACACTCAATGGAGTACAATGATCCACTTTGAAGCTTTGGAATTGCTCAACTCTCTCCATAGACCTGCTTTTCACGTTTTTGTGCAATTTGAAACATAACTCGGTCTATTCGCTTCTTTATCCATTGAAACCTTGTACGAAAGCTAAATTAGCAAGTTAGACTTCTAAGGGCAATAAATGGAGTACAACGGTCCACTTTGAAGCTTTGGAATTGCTCAACTCTCTCCATAGACGTGCTTTTCACGTTTTTGTGCAATTTGAAACATAACTCGGTCTATTCGCTTCTTTATCAATTGAAACCTTGTACGAAAGCTAAATTAGCATTTTAGACTTCTAAGAACAATAAATGGAGTGCTACGGTCCACTTTCATGCTTTGGAATTGCTCAACTCTCTCCATAGACATGCTTTTCACGTTTTTGTGCAATTTGAAACATAACTCGGTCTATTCGCTTCTTTATCCATTGAAACCCTGTACGAAAGCTAAATTAGCAAGTTAGACTTCTAAGAACAATAAATGGAGTGCAACAGTCCACTTTGATGCTTTGGAATTGCTCAACTCTCTCCATAGATGTGCTTTTCTCGTTTTTGTGCAATTTGAAACATAACTTGGTCTATTCGCATCTTTATCTAACGAAACGTTATACGAAAGCGAAGCTAGCAAGTCATACTTCTAAGAACACTCAATGGAGTACAATGATCCACTTTGAAGCTTTGGAATTGCTCAACTCTCTCCATAGACGTGCTTTTCACGTTTTTGTGCAATTTGAAACATAACTCGTCTATTCGCTTCTTTACCCATTGAAACCTTGTACGAAAGCTAAATTAGCAAGTTAGACTTCTAAGGGCAATAAATTGAGTACAACGGTCCACTTTGAAGCTTTGGAATTGCTCAACTCTCTCCATAGACGTGCTTTTCACGTTTTTGTGCAATTTGAAACATAACTCGGTCTATTCGCTTCTTTATCCATTGAAACCTTGTACGAAAGCTAAATTAGCAAGTTAGACTTCTAAGGGCAATAAATGGAGTACAACGGTTCGCTTTGAAGCTTTAGAATTGCTCAACTCTCTCCATAGACGTGCTTTTCATGTTTTTGTGCAATTTGAAACATAACTCGGTCTATTCGCTTCTTTATCCATTGAAACCCTCTAAGAAAGCTAAATTAGCAAGTTAGACTTCTTAGAACAATAAATGGAGTACAACAGTCCACTTTGAAGCTTTGGAATTGCTCAACTCTCTCCATAGACGTGCTTTTCACGTTTTTGTGCAATTTGAAACATAACTCGGTCTATTCGCTTCTTTATCCATTGAAACCTTGTACGAAAGCTAAATTAGCAAGTGAGACTTCTAAGGGCAATAAAGGGAGTACAACGGTCCACTTTGAAGCTTTGGAATTGCTCATCTCTCTCCATAGACGTGCTTTTCACGTTTTTATGGAATTTGAAACATAACTCGGTCTATTCGCTTCTTTATCCATTAAAACCTTCTACGAAAGCTAAATTAGCAAGTTAGACTTCTAAGGGCAATAAATGGAGTACAACGGTCCACTTTGAAGCTTTGGAATTGCTCAACTCTCTCCATAGACGTGCTTTTCACGTTTTTGTGCAATTTGAAACATAACTCGGTCTATTCGCTTCTTTATCCATTGAAACCTTGTACGAAAGCGAAATTAGCATTTTTGACATCTAAGAACAATAAATGGAGTGCAACGGTCCACTTTGATGCTTTGGAATTGCTCAACTCTCTCCATAGATGTGCTTTTCTCGTTTTTGTGCAATTTGAAACATAACTTGGTCTATTCGCATCTTTATCTAACGAAACGTTATACGAAAGCGAAGCTAGCAAGTCATACTTCTAAGAACACTCAATGGAGTACAATGATCCACTTTGAAGCTTTGGAATTGCTCAACTCTCTCCATAGACGTGCTTTTCACGTTTTTGTGCAATTTGAAACATAACTCGTCTATTCGCTTCTTTACCCATTGAAACCTTGTACGAAAGCTAAATTAGAAAGTTAGACTTCTAAGGGCAATAAATTGAGTACAACGGTCCACTTTGAAGCTTTGGAATTGCTCAACTCTCTCCATAGACGTGCTTTTCACGTTTTTGTGCAATTTGAAACATAACTCGGTCTATTCGCTTCTTTATCCATTGAAACCTTGTACGAAAGCTAAATTAGCAAGTTAGACTTCTAAGGGCAATAAATGGAGTACAACGGTCCGCTTTGAAGCTTTAGAATTGCTCAACTCTCTCCATAGACGTGCTTTTCATGTTTTTGTGCAATTTGAAACATAACTCGGTCTATTCGCTTCTTTATCCATTGAAACCCTCTAAGAAAGCTAAATTAGCAAGTTAGACTTCTTAGAACAATAAATGGAGTACAACGGTCCACTTTGAAGCTTTGGAATTGCTCAACTCTCTCCATAGACGTGCTTTTCACGTTTTTGTGCAATTTGAAACATAACTCGGTCTATTCGCTTCTTTATCCATTGAAACCTTGTACGAAAGCTAAATTAGCAAGTGAGACTTCTAAGGGCAATAAATGGAGTACAACGGTCCACTTTGAAGCTTTGGAATTGCTCATCTCTCTCCATAGACGTGCTTTTCACGTTTTTGTGGAATTTGAAACATAACTCGGTCTATTCGCTTCTTTATCCATTGAAACCTTGTACGAAAGCTAAATTAGCAAGTTAGACTTCTAAGGGCAATAAATGGAGTACAACGGTCCACTTTGAAGCTTTGGAATTGCTCAACTCTCTCCATAGACGTGCTTTTCACGTTTTTGTGCAATTTGAAACATAACTCGGTCTATTCGCTTCTTTATCCATTGAAACCTTGTACGATAGCGAAATTAGCATTTTTGACATCTAAGAACAATAAATGGAGTGCAACGGTCCACTTTGATGCTTTGGAATTGCTCAACTCTCTCCATAGATGTGCTTTTCCTCGTTTTTGTGCAATTTGAAACATAACTTGGTCTATTCGCATCTTTATCTAACGAAACGTTATACGAAAGCTAAGCTAGCAAGTCAGACTTCTAAGAACACTCAATGGAGTACAATGATCCACTTTGAAGCTTTGGAATTGCTCAACTCTCTCCATAGACGTGCTTTTCACGTTTTTGTGCAATTTGAAACATAACTCGGTCTCTTCGCTTCTTTATCCATTGAAACCTTGTACGAAAGCTAAATTAGCAAGTGAGACTTCTAAGGGCAATAAATGGAGTACAACGGTCCACTTTGAAGCTTTGGAATTGCTCATCTCTCTCCATAGACGTGCTTTTCACGTTTTTGTGCAATTTGAAACATAACTCGGTCTATTCGCTTCTTTATCAATTGAAACCTTGTACGAAAGCTAAATTAGCATTTTAGACTTCTAAGAACAATAAATGGAGTGCTACGGTCCTCTTTGATGCTTTGGAATTGCTCAACTCTCTCCATAGACGTGCTTTTCACGTTTTTGTGCAATTTGAAACATAACTCGGTCTATTCGCTTCTTTATCTATTGAAACCCTGTACGAAAGCTAAATTAGCAAGTTAGACTTCTTAGAACAATAAATGGAGTACAACGGTCCACTTTGAAGCTTTGGAATTGCTCAACTCTCTCCATAGACGTGCTTTTCACGTTTTTGTGCAATTTGAAACATAACTCGGTCTATTCGCTTCTTTATCCATTGAAACCTTGTACGAAAGCTAAATTAGCAAGTGAGACTTCTAAGGGCAATAAATGGAGTACAACGGTCCACTTTGAAGCTTTGGAATTGCTCATCTCTCTCCATAGACGTGCTTTTCACGTTTTTGTGGAATTTGAAACATAACTCGGTCTATTCGCTTCTTTATCCATTGAAACCTTGTACGAAAGCTAAATTAGCAAGTTAGACTTCTAAGGGCAATAAATGGAGTACAACGGTCCGCTTTGAAGCTTTGGAATTGCTCAACTCTCTCCATAGATGTGCTTTTCTCGTTTTTGTGCAATTTGAAACATAACTTGGTCTATTCGCATCTTTATCTAACGAAACGTTATACGAAAGCGAAGCTAGCAAGTCATACTTCTAAGAACACTCAATGGAGTACAATGATCCACTTTGAAGCTTTGGAATTGCTCAACTCTCTCCATAGACGTGCTTTTCACGTTTTTGTGCAATTTGAAACATAACTCGTCTATTCGCTTCTTTACCCATTGAAACCTTGTACGAAAGCTAAATTAGAAAGTTAGACTTCTAAGGGCAATAAATTGAGTACAACGGTCCACTTTGAAGCTTTGGAATTGCTCAACTCTCTCCATAGACGTGCTTTTCACGTTTTTGTGCAATTTGAAACATAACTCGGTCTATTCGCTTCTTTATCCATTGAAACCTTGTACGAAAGCTAAATTAGCAAGTTAGACTTCTAAGGGCAATAAATGGAGTACAACGGTCCGCTTTGAAGCTTTAGAATTGCTCAACTCTCTCCATAGACGTGCTTTTCATGTTTTTGTGCAATTTGAAACATAACTCGGTCTATTCGCTTCTTTATCCATTGAAACCCTCTAAGAAAGCTAAATTAGCAAGTTAGACTTCTTAGAACAATAAATGGAGTACAACGGTCCACTTTGAAGCTTTGGAATTGCTCAACTCTCTCCATAGACGTGCTTTTCACGTTTTTGTGCAATTTGAAACATAACTCGGTCTATTCGCTTCTTTATCCATTGAAACCTTGTACGAAAGCTAAATTAGCAAGTGAGACTTCTAAGGGCAATAAATGGAGTACAACGGTCCACTTTGAAGCTTTGGAATTGCTCATCTCTCTCCATAGACGTGCTTTTCACGTTTTTGTGGAATTTGAAACATAACTCGGTCTATTCGCTTCTTTATCCATTGAAACCTTGTACGAAAGCTAAATTAGCAAGTTAGACTTCTAAGGGCAATAAATGGAGTACAACGGTCCACTTTGAAGCTTTGGAATTGCTCAACTCTCTCCATAGACGTGCTTTTCACGTTTTTGTGCAATTTGAAACATAACTCGGTCTATTCGCTTCTTTATCCATTGAAACCTTGTACGATAGCGAAATTAGCATTTTTGACATCTAAGAACAATAAATGGAGTGCAACGGTCCACTTTGATGCTTTGGAATTGCTCAACTCTCTCCATAGATGTGCTTTTCTCGTTTTTGTGCAATTTGAAACATAACTTGGTCTATTCGCATCTTTATCTAACGAAACGTTATACGAAAGCTAAGCTAGCAAGTCAGACTTCTAAGAACACTCAATGGAGTACAATGATCCACTTTGAAGCTTTGGAATTGCTCAACTCTCTCCATAGACGTGCTTTTCACGTTTTTGTGCAATTTGAAACATAACTCGGTCTCTTCGCTTCTTTATCCATTGAAACCTTGTACGAAAGCTAAATTAGCAAGTGAGACTTCTAAGGGCAATAAATGGAGTACAACGGTCCACTTTGAAGCTTTGGAATTGCTCATCTCTCTCCATAGACGTGCTTTTCACGTTTTTGTGCAATTTGAAACATAACTCGGTCTATTCGCTTCTTTATCAATTGAAACCTTGTACGAAAGCTAAATTAGCAATTTTAGACTTCTAAGAACAATAAATGGAGTGCTAACGGTCCTCTTTGATGCTTTGGAATTGCTCAACTCTCTCCATAGACGTGCTTTTCACGTTTTTGTGCAATTTGAAACATAACTCGGTCTATTCGCTTCTTTATCTATTGAAACCCTGTACGAAAGCTAAATTAGCAAGTTAGACTTCTTAGAACAATAAATGGAGTACAACGGTCCACTTTGAAGCTTTGGAATTGCTCAACTCTCTCCATAGACGTGCTTTTCACGTTTTTGTGCAATTTGAAACATAACTCGGTCTATTCGCTTCTTTATCAATTGAAACCTTGTACGAAAGCTAAATTAGCAATTTAGACTTCTAAGAACAATAAATGGAGTGCTACGGTCCACTTTGATGCTTTGGAATTGCTCAACTCTCTCCATAGACGTGCTTTTCACGTTTTTGTGCAATTTGAAACATAACTCGGTCTATTCGCTTCTTTATCCATTGAAACCTTGTACGAAAGCTAAATTAGCAAGTTAGACTTCTAAGGGCAATAAATGGAGTACAACGGTCCACTTTGAAGCTTTGGAATTGCTCAACTCTCTCCATAGACGTGCTTTTCATGTTTTTGTGCAATTTGAAACATAACTCGGTCTATTCGCTTCTTTATCCATTGAAACCTTGTACGAAAGCGAAATTAGCATTTTTGACTTCTAAGAACAATAAATGGAGTGCAACGGTCCACTTTGATGCTTTGGAATTGCTTAACTCTCTCCATAGATGTGCTTTTCTCATTTTTGTGCAATTTGAAACATAACTTGGTCTATTCGCATCTTTATCTAACGAAACGTTATACGAAAGCTAAGCTAGCAAGTCAGACTTCTAAGAACACTCAATGGAGTACAATGATCCACTTTGAAGCTTTGGAATTGCTCAACTCTCTCCATAGACGTGCTTTTCACGTTTTTGTGCAATTTGAAACATAACTCGGTCTATTCGCTTCTTTATCCATTGAAACCCTCTAAGAAAGCTAAATTAGCAAGTTAGACTTCTTAGAACAATAAATGGAGTACAACGGTCCACTTTGAAGCTTTGGAATTGCTCAACTCTCTCCATAGACGTGCTTTTCACGTTTTTGTGCAATTTGAAACATAACTCGGTCTATTCGCTTCTTTATCCATTGAAACCTTGTACGAAAGCTAAATTAGCAAGTTAGACTTCTAAAGGGCAATAAATGGAGTACAACGGTCCACTTTGAAGCTTTGGAATTGCTCAACTCTCTCCATAGACGTGCTTTTCACGTTTTTGTGCACTTTGAAACATAACTCGGTCTATTCGCTTCTCTATCCATTGAAACCTTGTACGAAAGCGAAATTAGCATTTTTGACTTCTAAGAACAATAAATGGAGTGCAACGGTCCACTTTGATGCTTTGGAATTGCTCAACTCTCTCCATAGATGTGCTTTTCTCGTTTTTGTGCAATTTGAAACATAACTTGTTCTATTCGCATCTTTATCTAACGAAACGTTATACGAAAGCTAAGCTAGGAAGTCACACTTCTAAGAACACTCAATGGAGTACAATGATCCACTTTGAAGCTTTGGAATTGCTCAACTCTCTCCATAGACGTGCTTTTCACGTTTTTGTGCAATTTGAAACATAACTCGGTCTATTCGCTTCTTTATCCATTGAAACCCTCTAAGAAAGCTAAATTAGCAAGTTAGACTTCTTAGAACAATAAATGGAGTACAACGGTCCACTTTGAAGCTTTGGAATTGCTCAACTCTCTCCATAGACGTGCTTTTCATGTTTTTGTGCAATTTGAAACATAACTCGGTCTATTCGCTTCTTTATCCATTGAAACCCTCTAAGAAAGCTAAATTAGCAAGTTAGACTTCTTAGAACAATAAATGGAGTACAACGGTCCACTTTGAAGCTTTGGAATTGCTCAACTCTCTCCATAGACGTGCTTTTCACGTTTTTGTGCAATTTGAAACATAACTCGGTCTATTCGCTTCTTTATCCATTGAAACCTTGTACGAAAGCTAAATTAGCAAGTGAGACTTCTAAGGTCAATAAATGGAGCACAACGGTCCACTTTGAAGCTTTGGAATTGCTCAACTCTCTCCATAGACGTGCTTTTCACGTTTTTGTGCAATTTGAAACATAACTCGGTCTATTCGCTTCTTTATCAATTGAAACCTTGTACGAAAGCTAAATTAGCATTTTAGACTTCTAAGAACAATAAATGGAGTGCTACGGTCCACTTTGATGCTTTGGAATTCCTCAACTCTCTCCATAAACGTGCTTTTCACGTTTTTGTGCAATTTGAAACATAACTCGGTCTATTCGCTTCTTTATCCATTGAAACCCTGTACGAAAGCTAAATTAGCAAGTTAGACTTCTTAGAACAATAAATGGAGTACAACGGTCAAACTTTGAAGCTTTGGAATTGCTCAACTCTCTCCATAGACGTGCTTTTCACGTTTTTGTGCAATTTGAAACATAACTCGGTCTATTGGCTTCTTTATCCAGTGAAACCTTGTACGAAAGCGAAATTAGCATTTTAGACTTCTAAGAACAATAAATGGAGTGCAACAGTCCACTTTGATGCTTTGGAATTGCTCAACTCTCTCCATAGATGTGCTTTTCTCGTTTTTGTGCAATTTGAAACATAACTTGGTCTATTCGCATCTTTATCTAACGAAACGTTATACGAAAGCTAAGCTAGCAAGTCATACTTCTAAGAACACTCAATGGAGTACAATGATCCACTTTGAAGCTTTGGAATTGCTCAACTCTCTCCATAGACGTGCTTTTCACGTTTTTGTGTAATTTGAAACATAACTCGGTCTATTCGCTTCTTTATCCATTGAAACCTTGTACGAAAGCTAAATTAGCAAGTTAGACTTCTAAGGGCAATAAATGGAGTACAACGGTCCACTTTGAAGCTTTGGAATTGCTCAACTCTCTCCATAGACGTGCTTTTCACGTTTTTGTGAAATTTGAAACATAACTCGGTCTATTCGCTTCTTTATCCATTGAAACCTTGTACGAAAGCTAAATTAGCAAGTTAGACTTCTAAGGGCAATAAATGGAGTACAACGGTCCGCTTTGAAGCTTTAGAATTGCTCAACTCTCTCCATAGACGTGCTTTTCATGTTTTTGTGCAATTTGAAACATAACTCGGTCTATGCGCTTCTTTATCCATTGAAACCCTCTAAGAAAGCTAAATTAGCAAGTCAGACTTCTTAGAACAATAAATGGAGTACAACGGTCCACTTTGAAGCTTTGGAATTGCTCAACTCTCTCCATAGACGTGCTTTTCACGTTTTTGTGCAATTTGAAACATAACTCGGTCTATTCGCTTCTTTATCCATTGAAACCTTGTACGAAAGCTAAATTAGCAAGTGAGACTTCTAAGGGCAATAAAATGGAGTACAACGCTCCACTTTCTTTGGAATTGCTCATCTCTCTCCATAGACGTGCTTTTCACGTTTTTGTGTAATTTGAAACATAACTCGGTCTATTCGCTTCTTTATCCATTGAAACCTTGTACGAAAGCTAAATTAGCAAGTTAGACTTCTAAGGGAAATAAATGGAGTACAACGGTCCACTTTGAAGCTTTGGAATTGCTCAACTCTCTCCATAGACGTGCTTTTCACATTTTTGTGCAATTTGAAACATAACTCGGTCTATTCGCTTCTTTATCCATTGAAACCTTGTACGAAAGCAAAATTAGCATTTTTGACTTCTAAGAACAATAAATGGAGTGCAACGGTCCACTTTGTTGCTTTGGAATTGCTCAACTCTCTCCATAGATGTGCTTTTCTCGTTTTTGTGCAATTTGAAACATAACTTGGTCTATTCGCATCTTTATCTAACGAAACGTTATACGAAAGCTAAGCTAGCAAGTCAGACTTCTAAGAACACTCAATGGAGTACAATGATCCACTTTGAAGCTTTGGAATTGCTCAACTCTCTCCATAGACGTGCTTTTCACGTTTTTGTGCAATTTGAAACATAACTCGGTCTATTCGCTTCTTTATCCATTGAAACCTTGTACGAAAGCTAAATTAGCATTTTAGACTTCTAAGAACAATAAATGGAGTGCAACGGTCCACTTTGATGCTTTGGAATTGCTCAACTCTCTCCATAGATGTGCTTTTCTCGTTTTTGTGCAATTTGAAACATAACTTGGTCTATTCGCTTCTTTATCATACGAAACCGTTATACGAAAGCTAAGCTAGCAATTCAGACTTCTAAGAACACTCAATGGAGTACAATGATCCACTTTGAAGCTTTGGAATTGCTCAACTCTCTCCATAGACGTGCTTTTCACGTTTTTGTGCAATTTGAAACATAACTCGGTCTATTCGCTTCTTTATCCATTGAAACCCTCTAAGAAAGCTAAATTAGCAAGTTAGACTTCTTAAGAACAATAAATGGAGTACAACGGTCGACTTTGAAGCTTTGGAATTGCTCAACTCTCTCCATAGACGTGCTTTTCATGTTTTTGTGCAATTTGAAACATAACTCGGTCTATTCGCTTCTTTATCCATTGAAACCCTTCTACGAAAGCTAAATTAGCAAGTTAGACTTCTTAAGAACAATAAATGGAGTACAACGGTCCACTTTGAAGCTTTGGAATTGCTCAACTCTCTCCATAGACGTGCTTTTCACGTTTTTGTGCAATTTGAAACATAACTCGGTCTATTCGCTTCTTTATCCATTGAAACCTTGTACGAAAGCTAAATTAGCAAGTTAGACTTCTAAGGTCAATAAATGGAGCTACAACGGTCCACTTTGAAGCTTTGGAATTGCTCAACTCTCTCCATAGACGTGCTTTTCACGTTTTTGTGCAATTTGAAACATAACTCGGTCTATTCGCTTCTTTATCAATTGAAACCTTGTACGAAAGCTAAATTAGCATTTTAGACTTCTAAGAACAATAAATGGAGTGCTAACGGTCCACTTTGATGCTTTGGAATTGCTCAACTCTCTCCATAGACGTGCTTTTCACGTTTTTGTGCAATTTGAAACATAACTCGGTCTATTCGCTTCTTTATCCATTGAAACCCTGTACGAAAGCTAAATTAGCAAGTTAGACTTCTTAGAACAATAAATGGAGTACAACGGTCCAACTTTGAAGCTTTGGAATTGCTCAACTCTCTCCATAGACGTGCTTTTCACGTTTTTGTGCAATTTGAAACATAACTCGGTCTATTGGCTTCTTTATCCATTGAAACCTTGTACGAAAGCGAAATTAGCATTTTAGACTTCTAAGAACAATAAATGGAGTGCAACAGTCCACTTTGATGCTTTGGAATTGCTCAACTCTCTCCATAGATGTGCTTTTCTCGTTTTTGTGCAATTTGAAACATAACTTGGTCTATTCGCATTCTTTATCTAACGAAACGTTATACGAAAGCTAAGCTAGCAAGTCATACTTCTAAGAACACTCAATGGAGTACAACTGATCCACTTTGAAGCTTTGGAATTGCTCAACTCTCTCCATAGACGTGCTTTTCACGTTTTTGTGCAATTTAAAACATAACTCGGTCTATTCGCTTCTTTATCCATTGAAACCTTGTACGAAACCTAAATTAGCAAGTTAGACTTCTAAGAACAATAAATGGAGTACAACGGTCCACTTTGAAGCTTTGGAATTGCTCAACTCTCTCCATAGACGTGCTTTTCACGTTTTTGTGAAATTTGAAACATAACTCGGTCTATTCGCTTCTTTATCCATTGAAACCTTGTACGAAAGCTAAATTAGCAAGTTAGACTTCTAAGGGCAATAAATGGAGTACAACGGTCCACTTTGAAGCTTTGAATTGCTCAACTCTCTCCATAGACGTGCTTTTCACTGTTTTTGTGCAATTTGAAACATAACTCGGTCTATTCGCTTCTTTATCCATTGAAACCTTGTACGAAAGCTAAATTAGCAAGTCTAGACTTCTAAGAACAATAAATGGAGTACAACGGTCCACTTTGAAGCTTTGGAATTGCTCAACTCTCTCCATAGACGTGCTTTTCACGTTTTTGTGCAATTTGAAACATAACTCGGTCTATTCGCTTCTTTATCCATTGAAACCTTGTACGAAAGCTAAATTAGCAAGTGAGACTTCTAAGGGCACAATAAATGGAGTACAACGCTCCACTTTGAAGCTTTGGAATTGCTCAACTCTCTCCATAGACGTGCTTTTCACGTTTTTGTGTAATTTGAAACATAACTCGGTCTATTCGCTTCTTTATCCATTGAAACCTTGTACGAAAGCTAAATTAGCAAGTTAGACTTCTAAGGGAAATAAATGGAGTACAACGGTCCACTTTGAAGCTTTGGAATTGCTCAACTCTCTCCATAGACGTGCTTTTCACGTTTTTGTGCAATTTGAAACATAACTCGGTCTATTCGCTTCTTTATCCATTGAAACCTTGTACGAAAGCTAAATTAGCATTTTAGACTTCTAAGAACAATAAATGGAGTGCAACGGTCCACTTTGATTGCTTTGGAATTGCTCAACTCTCTCCATAGATGTGCTTTTCTCGTTTTTGTGCAATTGAAACATAACTTGGTCTATTCGCATCTTTATCTACTGAAACGTTATACGAAAGCTAAGCTAGCAAGTCAGACTTCTAAGAACACTAATGGAGTACAATGATCCACTTTGAAGCTTTGGAATTGCTCAACTCTCTCCATAGACCGTGCTTTTCACGTTTTTGTGCAATTTGAAACATAACTCGGTCTATTCGCTTCTTTATCCATTGAAACCTTGATACGAAAGCTAAATTAGCAAGTTAGACTTCTAAGGCAATAAATGGAGTACAACGGTCCACTTTGAAGCTTTGGAATTGCTCAACTCTCTCCATAGACGTGCTTTTCACGTTTTTGTGGAATTTGAAACATAACTCGGTCTATTCGCTTCTTTATCCATTGAAACCTGTACGAAAGCTAAATTAGCAAGTTAGACTTCTTAAGAACAATAAATGGAGTACAACGGTCCACTTTGAAGCTTTGGAATTGCTCAACTCTCTCCATAGACGTGCTTTTCACGTTTTTGTGCAATTTGAAACATAACTCGGTCTATTCGCTTCTTTATCCATTGAAACCCTGTACGAAAGCTAAATTAGCAAGTTAGACTTCTAAGAACAATAAATGGAGTACAACGGTCCACTTTGAATGCTTTGGAATTGCTCAACTCTCTCCATAGACGTGCTTTTCACGTTTTTGTGCAATTTGAAACATAACTCGGTCTATTCGCTTCTTTATCATAGAAACCTTGTACGAAAGCTAAATTAGCAAGTTAGACTTCTAAGGAACAATAAATGGAGTACAACGATCCACTTTGAAGCTTTGGAATTGCTCAACTCTCTCCATAGACGTGCTTTTCACGTTTTTTGTGCAATTGAAACATAACTCGGTCTATTCGCTTCTTTATCCATTGAAACCTTGTACGAAAGCTAAATTAGCAAGTTAGACTTCTAAGGAACAATAAATGGAGTACAACGGTCCACTTTGAAGCTTTGGAATTGCTCAACTCTCTCCATAGACGTGCTTTTCACGTTTTTGTGAAATTTGAAACATAACTCGGTCTATTCGCTTCTTTATCCATTGAAACCTTGTACGAAAGCTAAATTAGCAAGTTAGACTTCTAAGAACAATAAATGGAGTACAACGGTCCACTTTGAAGCTTTGGAATTGCTCAACTCTCTCCATAGACGTGCTTTTCACGTTTTTTGTGCAATTTGAAACATAACTCGGTCTATTCGCTTCTTTATCCATTGAAACCCTGTACGAAAGCTAAATTAGCAAGTTAGACTTCTAAGACAATAAATGGAGTACAACGGTCCACTTTGAAGCTTTGGAATTGCTCAACTCTCTCCATAGACGTGCTTTTCACGTTTTTTGTGCAATTTGAAACATAACTCGGTCTATTCGCTTCTTTATCCATTGAAACCTTGTACGAAAGCTAAATTAGCAAGTTAGACTTCTAAGGGCAATAAATGGAGTACAACGGTCCACTTTGAAGCTTTGGAATTGCTCAACTCTCTCCATAGACGTGCTTTTCACGTTTTTGTGCAATTTGAAACATAACTCGGTCTATTCGCTTCTTTATCCATTGAAACCTTGTACGAAAGCTAAATTAGCAAGTTAGACTTCTAAGGGAAATAAATGGAGTACAACGGTCCACTTTGAAGCTTTGGAATTGCTCAACTCTCTCCATAGACGTGCTTTTCACGTTTTTGTGCAATTTGAAACATAACTCGGTCTATTCGCTTCTTTATCCATTGAAACCTTGTACGAAAGCGAAATTAGCAATGTTTAGACTTCTAAGAACAATAAATGGAGTGCAACGGTCCACTTTGATTGCTTTGGAATTGCTCAACTCTCTCCATAGATGTGCTTTTCTCGTTTTGTGTGCAATTTGAAACATAACTTGGTCTATTCGCTTCTTTATCTAACTGAAACGTTATACGAAAGCTAAGCTAGCAAGTCAGACTTCTAAGAACACTCAATGGAGTACAACTGATCCACTTTGAATGCTTTGGCATTGCTCAACTCTCTCCATAGACGTGCTTTTCTACGTTTTTGTGCAATTGAAACATAACTCGGTCTATTCGCTTCTTTATCCATTGAAACCTTGTACGAAAGCTAAATTAGCAAGTTAGACTTCTAAGAACATAAATGGAGTGACAACGGTCCACTTTGAAGCTTTGGAATTGCTCAACTCTCTCCATAGACGTGCTTTCACGTTTTTTGTGCAATTTGAAACATAACTCGGTCTATTCGCTTCTTTATCCATTGAAACCTTGTACGAAAGCTAAATTAGCAATGTTAGACTTCTAAGGAACAATCAATGGAGTACAACGGTCCACTTTGAAGCTTTGGAATTGCTCAACTCTCTCCATAGACGTGCTTTTCACGTTTTTGTGCAATTTGAAACATAACTCGGTCTATTGGCTTCTTTATCCATTGAAACCTTGTACGAAAGCTAAATTAGCAATTTTAGACTTCTAAGAACACAATAAATGGAGTACACGGTCCACTTTGATGCTTTGGAATTGCTCAACTCTCTCCATAGACGTGCTTTTCACGTTTTTTGTGCAATTTGAAACATAACTCGGTCTATTGGCTTCTTTATCCATTGAAACCTTGTACGAAAGCTAAATTAGCAATGTTAGACTTCTAAGAACATAAATGGAGTAACAGTCCACTTTGAATGCTTTGGAATTGCTCAACTCTCTCCATAGACGTGCTTTTCACGTTTTTGTGCAATTTGAAACAATAACTCGGTCTATTCGCTTCTTTATCCAATTGAAACCTTGTACGAAAGCGAAATTAGCAATTTTTAGACTTCTAAGAACAATAAATGGAGTACAACAGTCCACTTTGACGCTTTGGAATTGCTCAACTCTCTCCATAGATGTGCTTTTCACGTTTTTGTGCAATTTGAAACATAACTCGGTCTATTCGCATTCTTTATCCATTGAAACCTTGTACGAAAGCGAATTAGCATTTCATACTTCTAAGAACACTAAATGGAGGCAACATGTCCACTTTGATGCTTTGGAATGCTCAACTCTCTCCATAGATGTGCTTTTCTCGTTTTTGTGCTAATTTGAAACATAACTGGTCTATTCGCATTCTTTATCTAACGAACACGTTATACGAAAGCTAAGCTAGCAAGTCAGTACGTCTAAGGGAACACTCAATGGAGTACAACTGATCCACTTTGAAGCTTTGGAATGCTCAACTCTCTCCATAGACGTGCTTTTCACGTTTTTGTGCAATTTGAAACATAACTCGGTCTATTCGCTTCTTTATCCATTGAAACCTTGTACGAAAGCTAAATTAGCAACTGTTAGGACTTCTAAGGGCAATAATGGAGTACAACGGTCCACTTTGAAGCTTTGGATAATTGCTCAACTCTCTCCATAGACCGTGCTTTTCACGTTTTTGTGCAATTTGAAACATAACTCGGTCTATTGCGCTTCTTTATCCATTGAAACCCTTGTACGAAAGCGAAATTAGGCATTTTTAGACTTCTAAGAACAATAAATGGAGTACAACGGTCCACTTTGAAGCTTTGGAATTGCTCAACTCTCTCCATAGACGTGCTTTTCACGTTTTTGTGCAATTTGAAACATAACTCGGTCTATTCGCTTCTTTATCCATTGAAACCTTGTACGAAAGCTAAATTAGCAAGTTAGACTTCTAAGGGCAATAAATGGAGTACAACGGTCCACTTTGAAGCTTTGGAATTGCTCAACTCTCTCCATAGACGTGCTTTTCACGTTTTTGTGCAATTTGAAACATAACTCGGTCTATTCTTCTTTATCCATTGAAACCTTGTACGAAAGCTAAATTAGCAAGTTAGACTTCTAAGAACAATAAATGGAGTGTACAACGGTCCACTTTGAATGCTTTGGAATTGCTCAACTCTCTCCATAGACGTGCTTTTCACGTTTTGTGCAATTTGAAACATAACTCGGTCTATTCGCCTCTTTATCCATTGAAACCCTGTACGAAAGCTAAATTAGCATGTTAGGACTTCTTAGAACAAGAAATGGAGTACAATACAGTCCCACTTTGAAGCTTTGGAATTGCTCAACTCTCTCCATAGACGTGCTTTTCACGTTTTTGTGCAATTTGAAACATAACTCGGTCTATTGCGCTTCTTTATCCATTGAAACCTAGTACGAAAGCGAAATTAGCATTTTAGACTTCTAAGAACAATAAATGGAGTACAACGGTCCACTTTGAAGCTTTGGAATTGCTCAACTCTCTCCATAGACGTGCTTTTCACGTTTTTGTGCAATTTGAAACATAACTCGGTCTATTCGCTTCTAATCCATTGAAACCTTGTACGAAAGCAATTAGCATTTAGACTTCTAAGAACAATAAATGGAGTACAACGGTCCACTTTGAGCTTTGGAATTGCTCAACTCTCTCCATAGACGTGCTTTTCACGTTTTTGTGCAATTTGAAACATAACTCGGTCTATTCGCTTCTTTATCCATTGAAACCTGTACGAAAGCTAAATTAGCAAGTTAGACTTCTTTAAGCAATAAATGGAGTACAACGGTCCACTTTGAAGCTTTGGAATTGCTCAACTCTCTCCATAGACGTGCTTTTCACGTTTTTGTGCAATTTGAAACATAACTCGGTCTATTCGTCTTTATCCATTGAAACCTTGTACGAAAGCTAAATTAGCAAGTTAGACTTCTAAGGCAATAAATGGAGTACAACGGTCCACTTTGAAGCTTTGGAATTGCTCAACTCTCTCCATAGACGTGCTTTTCACGTTTTTGTGCAATTTGAAACAATAACTCGGTCTATTCGCTTCTTTATCCATTGAAACCTGTAGAAAGCTAAATTAGCAAGTTAGACTTCTAGAACAATAAATGGAGTACAACGGTCCACTTTGAAGCTTGGAATTGCTCAACTCTCTCCATAGACGTGCTTTTCACGTTTTTGTGCAATTTGAAACATAACTCGGTCTATTCGCTCTTTATCCATTGAAACCTCTGTACGAAGCTAAATTAGC